>NC_052516.1:24507909-24542969 GCF_014356525.2 Nilaparvata lugens
TGAATAAATGAATAACCCTCTTATGTCTTCTTGTACAAATTTTCAAATTATATGCATTTTGTATACAAACTTCATTGTTGATTAATTGAGTATCCCGTGTAGAGGATGCTTAGGCCTACTTGAAGACGTTATTATTATTCATGTAAGGAAGGGTTATTATAATTCATGTGGGGAAGAATATTGAAATATACATGTAGAGATCTGATCTGAAAGAATGTAATATGAATGTAATGAACCGTCAAAATTTAAAAATCTTAGTTTTTGAGTGAAAATGGACTAAATTTTAGTAAAGTGAAATCATAACCCTATTTTGGACTTTTAAAATGTTACCTTAATTTGGGAGAGAAATAGTACAAGGAGTATCCTTAGTTTTTCTCTCCTAATCAGTGTTTCTTTTTAAAAAATAGAGATAAATAAATAAATAAATAAATAAATTTATCGCTTTGTTATAGTTCAGACACGGTGTTACTTGTAAATATTTGAAAAACACTTACTTTTCTTGGAGTATTGAGTATTGAGTATTACCTCAATACATCAAGGAAAGTGAGTGTTTTTTTTCTATATTTACAAGTAACACAGAGTCTGAACTTTAACAAAGTGATTATATATTAAAGTGTTTCGTCATGGAAAACTACATCAATGAATTCATCAAATCAAATAAACACTTCCAGATCACCAACCCGTCTCTTACTTCACTCTCTCATGCGCTCTCTCTCTCTCTCTCACTCTCTTTCTCTCTCACACACTCTCTCACTCATTTCTCTCTCACTTCTTCGCACCTTGGAACGTTTTCTTCCGATCAGTCTTCGAACTTCAATTTCCCTTCTCCAACGCTCAACTAAGATTGATCGCTCTCACCAACTGACTTAGTGGTGTAACGTAGCGAAAAGAAGATAGAGGGGAAAAAGAGAGTGAGAGAGAACAGGTGGGTGTAAGGAAGAAGAAGAAATAGTAGAGAAAGAAAGGCGAATGGAAGGAGTTCGATAGATTTATAATTATTATTTAACAAAAATCCCAAATAAATGCTGCAAATCACCCCGAAGACCTCTGCTACTGCAGACATTGACAACAGGGTTAACAGCTAGATGGAAATATCGAAGCTAGCTTTGATAGATTTGCCAGATTTCTAATTATCTTTTGCATGGAATTAGATTAACGTAACCTATGAGATTTGACATAAACATTTTTGAGTGAGATCAGATTTGATTTGGTCCAATATAATGTCAACAGTGACTGCTGAACTATTTTCTTTTGCAGAAAATATATTTTCAAAAACGCTAAAATATTCCAAAAGTTGTAAGTTGTGTGAGCTGTTTATTGCGTTATAAGTTGTTGGCATAACATTCAAACTTAACACAAAGTATTGAAGCATTTCTTCATTAACAGCTGTGACGAAATAATTTGAAAGGGTACTCAGATTTATATTTTAAATATCGGGGCACCGAGCTTCGCTCGTTTCTTATTTATTGATAAACAGAACTCATTCCTTCAACATGATTTGGGAAAGAGCCCAAAACTGTTTCTTCCCCGATTTTTGATTCATACACTATAAATATTCCGAAAAGTGGGTTATGTTCCATACACTTCAATTCAGGTAAAATTTTCAGTCCAAATATTTGAGAACATGAAAGTTCTAATTTAGATTGTTACATATCGAATTGAATAACAAAATTATACTCACTAATCACTGTGAATTAATGATTAATTTTGAATATTATGATACTAGCAGGGCACCCGTGCTTCGCTTCGGAAACTGGAAGATAAGATTATTTTTGTGAACCATTTATAATCTAAGTTCCACCAACATTGTTTTTGAGATTAGGCCACAGCTTGGCATGAAAACTGAGTCGAATCATTCGATTAATCATTGATGTGTTGGGAGTGCTCTGTAGAATAGTAGTCCAATTGCAGCGAATTCTGTAGAATATTGGGAAAAGGAAACAGCTATTTGGCCGTTTTCATAAATGACCCATTTCTTCTGCCCAAGTTAAATTTTGGCCGAATTTCATCATTCTTCGCAAACAGATTCCACAACGGACACTTCAGAAGTTTTGAAAATACCCTTCATATATCTTACTGAATTATTACAATTTCATCGAGATTGTTTAAGCAGTTATCGCGATCGGATATACAAACAAAATTAAATTAGTCTTGATAGAATAGGATCACTTGATAGAAGCAGCTCCCGTCATAAAAGTTTGTTTTTTGAAAAATGAAAACAATCTCCCAGAAATAGCTCTGATTGAAGCAGCAGTGCCCAATCAATTTGTTCTCGATAAATGCATTTTGATTCGTTCTTCAACTTGGTGCCAACCTAATGAAGTCATCTCAACTTGATGCCAACCTGTCGAAATTATCAATTTAGTTGCCAGTTAAGAACTTTCTCGAAGAGGTACTCTCTCTAGATTATAGATCTATAATAACATATGATATGGACATTTCTATTATAATAAGGAGATTGGGAGAAGAAGAATATACATGCTAAAAGACGAACTTAAAACCCTTAAAAACCACCCTTAGAGTTGAAATATCGCCAAAAAATTTCTTAGTGAGCACCTAGGACGTTTAAGGAATCTATATTCCAAGTTTTGTTGCAATCCATCCAGTAGTTTTCCAGAAATCGTGATCAGTGAGTCAGTGAGATAAGAATTTTATAAGTATAGATTAATGAAGTCTTAACACTAATTCTGAAAAATCTGGAAGGAAAATTGAAATTTGGGCTTCCAGGTGCACGAGATTAATATTTTTAGAATCTATGTTCAGAATTTGGAGATCTAAATCATTCTCGTTTTTCCGGTATGCAATCCACAAGTTGACATGTTTTGATACGAACAAACGAACAAATGAACACAAGAACACACGAACAACCACAACCTTACTCTCTCTTATTATGTAAATATACCATCTCATGTCAACATATATCAGATTATTTTGATAGAGTCAATTAAAATTTCTAGATTTCTCGCTAAACACGGTAAGCTAATTAATTACACAGCTGATCTCCACACAGGCACACGCATCTTCTGTTATCGACAGACGACGAAATTTTATCATCTGTTTTTCCAATGATGAATTATTCTTTTCATTTCCTTCAGCGAGTTTCCCAGGGATGAGACCCAGTGCAATCGAATTTTGATATCATAAACATACTATATTCCTAATTTCATGAAAATCGTTGGAGCCGTTTTCGAGATCCGTTGAACATAATCATATAACCAGATATAAAAATATAAACAGATATACAGAGTTAGCTCGCTCAATATAGAAGGATTGATATTAGAAATAGCCCTAAAGGAAAAACATATGAGTTTTTGTATAGAATAACCTATTTCCATACCTATAACCTATTAGGTATAAGGAAGAGGTTAGGGAGGCTGAGTTTTTAATTCTAAATAGCAATCTGTTGATATTAAAGGAAGTAATGGAAAGAGGTAGTGAAGAAGAAATAATTATAAAGATGAAAATGCAGATGAGGAGCTGGTAAAAATGGTGAAAGACAAGGAAAAGGAGCAGATGGAGGAGAAGAAGGAGAAGAAGGAGAAGAAAGAGAAGAAGGAGAAGAAGAAGAAGAAGGAGAAGAAGGAGAAGAAGGGAAAGAAGAAGATGAAGGAGAAGAAGGAAAAGAAGGAGAAGAAGGAGAAAAAGGAGAAGAAGGAGAAGAAGGGGGAGAAGGAGAAGAAGGAGAAGAAGGAGAAAAAGGAGAAGATGTGAAGAAGGAGAAGAAGGAGAAGAAGGAGAAGAAGGAGAAGAAGAAGAAGAAGGAGGGAGAGGAGATGTACGAGGCGGAGTGTGATTGAGAGGAGGAGGAGTGAGAGGAGGAGGAGGAAAAGGAGGTGAAGGAGGAGGAAGAGGTGGTGAAGGTGGAAGAGGTGGTGGTGGTGGAAGAGGTGGTGGAGGAGGAGGTGGTAAAGCAAGAGAAGGAGGAGTACAGGGAGAAGCGTAAGAAACATGAGTAAGAGAAGTAGAAGTAAGAAGAGGGAGGAGTAGAAGAATCAAGGAGAAAGAACGTGACGAGAAGTAGAACACGTTCCACTCCATTCACTCCTTTATTGGCTGGAACCTCGCCGCTGAAAGACACGACTCAACAAATAGGAATTAAGAAGAAAGATGGCAGCAATTAAGCGCTGTACGGTATCGAATAGTTGGAAAACCGATCAAAATCACGAACTGCAAGTGGTTTGGGAAGAGAAGATCCTGAGATCTATCAGGTGTTACTAGGTGGGCTTAAGCTATGGCATTCAAGAATGAAAATGTTGATGGAATAAACCTTTTTTTCTTGGGAAGATTCTCGTAGATTGCAGCTATGATGATGATTGGAAATATCCTAGTCATTGTGTAATTCTTTCTTTCACTGATATGAAAAAATGTCCTATATTTTGTCATCAAAATAGTGTTTTACCGTAGATTACATCATGTTTTTCTATTACATCATCTTCTAAAATCATTCTCTTGTTTGAAAATAATAATGATGTTTTATTGGCAGAAATAGAAAATAACAACATCTTAGAGATACATAATAAAAGCGAAACAAATTCTACAACATGGAAAAATACTATTACGAAATAAAATGCAATGTCAATTGAGTATTTGCAACTCGAGGTACTCAACCAGTTTGAGATGGTGATATAAAATTGATTACAAAACTAGCGCTAAAATGGCGTTACTGAGGCCGACCGTTGCATAATAATTATGAAGTGACACATATTACATAACAGTATCGATGATCTATCAATTTTAGCTCCGAAGTATATTATGATATACAAGTCTTTAAAGGCTACATGGGAATTCTAAAAACGGTATCTATATTCTCAAATTCCATTACAGAATTAATCTCTCAAAAACCTTGATCTTATCTTATTATTTATCAATAGAATAATAAGATCTTAAAATGGGAAAGAATCACTAACATCATTACTATATCATAACTACTGATTACTACCTTAGTAATCATTTCAGGAATAAACCACTTGATCATTTCAGGAATGAGTGATCCGTGGTCTAGTGGATAGAGTGCTTGTGTAGCAGCATAGAGATCCCGGGTTCGAACCCCTCTCATTACCAAAAGTTTTTTAAGCAGATCACTCCCGTGTTATCGGATGGGCACGTTAAACTGTCGGTCCCGGCTGAAGTATGACAGTCGTAAGGCCCATTGACGGCTTAAATTATATATTCAGGCGGTGGAACATTCCCGAAAGGGAACTCCCCACCAACAAAAGCCATACGAATTTATTTATTATACTACCTTAGTCAACCGCATAAAAATAGTCCGATGGAAATTGGAACAGATAAGTACAAAGTTGTCAAATAAGAGTATTAACGTTGTCCAATTATGATCATATAATATTTTTATAATAATATTGAGATAAATTTGTTTCACATCATTATTCTGTCGAATTGGCAATGTCTGTGGGTGCAAGAGGGTGAGGAGAGACTCATCTGTTCCAATTTCCATCGGACAATTTTCATGCGGTTGACGATGGTAGTAGTTATCAGTAGTTATGATATAGTAATGATGTTAGTGATTATTTCTTATATTAAGATCCTATTATTCTATCATTTTCAAACAAGAGAATGATTTTAAAAGGAGATGTAAAGGAGAAACATAATTTATTCATTGGTAAAACACTATTCTGATGATAAAACCCAGGAAATAGTATCTTACGTCACAAGGACGGGAAGGGGCCTTTGCAGGCGAGAATGATGTTTCTATAGTGCGATCCACGTTATAATGACAGTATTTGATCAACTTTGGTTTTGCTATCCTAGTTTATCATTCGACAAAGCCGGTGGTACTATCCTTTTCAAGGTCCACAACGATGCCAATTATGTTTTTGACAGTGTAGAAATATAATTAATTGATGCAGAGAATCGGTATCGCTATTCTTCTATCTTTATCCACTGCCATTATAACGTGGACCTCACTATAGTCGAGGCGTTAGCTGAGACTAGAATTTTATTCGAGCCCTGCAAAAGACATTCACGTCCAAGTAACTCACACTATTTTTGTCATAATAATCTAGAATAATAAGATAATGGCCGCTCTAGTCCTACTCTATGGTAGTGAATCATGGGTTACTACAAAGCCACTTGAAAGTAGAGTGCAGGCAGCCGAGATGAGATTTCTCCGAAGAACCAAGGGATGTGACAGAAGAGATCATTTCAGAAATGAAGATATTAGGAAAGAATTGAAAATCTGCAGCATGAATGAAAGAGTTACGGAGAATTGGCATCAATGTTCAAAGAATGTCAGCTGAAAGAATACCATTAAAAGTCTATAATTATTAGCCAGTAGGCAAAAGAGATGTTGGCAGACCACGCAAGCGTTGGCAATAATAGGATTTTTTATGTTTATTTGGATAATTGGCTAGATGTGAGTCGGAACAGGTTGAAGCCTAATCCTTGTTTGTAAGAAGAAGATAATCTAGAAAAGAATAATAGAGAAACAGAAAACATTACCTGCTCGTGCTGACATTACTACATGCATTCTATAAACATAACCTGGTTTTCAAGTTTCAGATCAAGAATTTCTTGATTGTAGTTGACAAAACTCTCACCCGGAGCACTAAAAGGTGGTTTTTGTACCTGTTCTGCTGTTCCAATTTCGGAACTAGGGAACATACTCGACTGTATAGAAAACATACAGAATACTATACTATAATAAGAATCATATGTTCATTTGTTCCACAGTCAGCTGTTTACCGGCTTGATTTCATGGATGTAAATGACTATGACAAAAAAAACACTATTTTGATGACAAAACTCAGGAGAAATTATATTTATGTCAGTGGAAAAAAGAAAAATTGAGAATGTGATAATGTAAGAGTTCAATAAATTGAGGGTTTTCATAAATATCAAGAAGAGTATTTCAAATATGGATATAAAAGGTGTTGATAATATGGAAGGGGAAGAAGATGATTCTAGGATGTGAAGAAAATCCCGTCAAAGAGAAATTGGGCAGATGATGATTTTATAGAGGAACGGAAATATCGACTATGGGAAGGAGAAATGCTTTGATTCTAGAGAAGAAGGAGATGATGTGTATGATGATGATTTCGATGATGATGGTGATAGAAAGAGACTGAATCAGAGAAAGAGAGATTGAGAAAAAAGGTGAGAGAGGATAGAATGGCGCTTGTCTTTTGCGAGCGTTTATCGTCGAGAAAACGTGGGAAATTCGGTCGGCGGAAACAAGGCGAACAGTAATGAGTTTTCTCAAAGAAAACTTCGCACAAGAAAGGTGACAAAAAGTTTGAGGAAAAATTATGAGGAGGCTGTTGAGTTTTGGGGGTGGTAGGAGGGGAAAGGGGATCAAAGAGTAAGGTAGAAGAATGTTTAAAGGAGGGGAAGAGATGTGGAAAAAATGGGGGCTTATCAAGGAGGAGGGGGTGATAAGGATGAGTAGGAGGAGGTTGAGGGGGATGAGGAGGAGGAGAATGGGGTAGGTGATTTAGTAACAGAAATGGAAGATTCAGAATTGAATAAATGAGAGGAGATAAGAAGAAGCGAGAGGTGAAGAAGATGAAGATAGAGAAGATGGAGAAGGTAAAGGATAGGGTGAGAGGGAAAAGCAAGAGGAGAAAATGGAGGAGTAGAGAAGGAAGTTGCGTTGATGAAAATTATGGTGAGGATAAGAGGAGGTAGAAAAAGGGGAGAAGTATGAAGTGAATAGGAGAAAGAGTGAAGGAAGGGTGGAGAAATAGGAGAAGGAGGAGGAGCAAGAAGAGCAGTACAAGGAGGAGAAGAAGTAAAATAAGAAGAAGAAGAAGAAGAAGAAGACGAAGAAGAAGAAGAGAAAGAAGAAGATTGATTGATTGATTCTTATTATGACGTGCTAGGTCTCGACAGAGACCCGTTGCACTAAACAACAGTACAATACAAAACAAGTAAACAAGATACAACAGTATTCAAATAAACAAGAATAATTATAAGTATTACAAATGAAAACAGTTGACTGTTGGAAGCTAAAACAGAATTGAATTAGATAATATAATTAAGATAATTATAAGTAGATAATAAAGATAATGTTATGAAAAAGAGAGAATAGAGAATGAAATAAGGAGAAGAGTTAAGAGAGATGAGAAAGTAGAAGAAGGAGAGAAATTGAAGAAATGATATGGATTTGAATCAATTCAATTCTTGTGTACACCTGCTTCTGAGCCAATTCAATAAATATGATTTATAAATGTTATTGAATTAATGAAAATTCATGAATACATTATATAGAATTTTTTGATTTCTCAAGCAGACAGATATAGATGGAATAAAAAGATATAAAATAATAATAATACTAATGAAAAAAAAATTAATGATAACTGAGAATAACAAAAACATATTCTCAAACTGAAATTCATGTTAACGGTCTTTGTACGTTCCAATTTACAATCAAATTTTTGAAGAGGAAGAAGAAAAGAAGAAGAAGAAGAAGAAGAAGAAGAAGAAAAAGAAGAAGAAGAAAAAGAAGAAGAAGGAGGAGTAGGATGATCAGGAGGAGGAGGAGCAGGAGAATGATGAGCAGTGGAAAGTGGTGAAGGAGGAGGAGTAGAAGAAAAAGAAGAAGATGAAGAAGGGGGTAGAGGATGAGGCGTTTTTAAAACTTCAAAAAAATAATAGAAATGAGAAGGAGGAAGGAATGGGGTAGATTACCAGCAGGATGATGAGGAAAAGAATGAAGATCAATGAGAAGAAGAAATGGAAGAAGGAAAAGAAGGTAAAATGTAGAAATATATTGCATGATTTGAGCAAAAAAGAGAAAAGAAGCTGGTAATTTTCACAGAAATTTTTGTAATGAATTAGGAATGCTATGATTGTTGATAGAAAACATTAATAATATTCAGAAGAATAATTCAACTAATTTAAAACAATAAACATTTAAGTATTATGATAAGAAAGGAATTTAAAACAAAATTAATGTTGTGGTTTGAAGGTCTCCAATTAGTGGAAATCTTCTATTCAAACATAATTTCAAGATCATTGAAGAGGAAAAGAGAATTTAACGATCGAGAAGAATGAGATAATGAATAAGAATGATAAGTAATAGAGTGAAAACTGCGTCAGTGGTAAAAGAAAAGGTCCTGAACCGAGTCAAAGTGGCTGAATCAATACTCTTGTCCTCTTCCAATGTCACTTTTCCAAAGAGATTTTTCTCTTTTCCTTCTTCTTCTTCTTCTTCTTCTTTTTCTTTTTCTCCTTCTTCTTCTCCTTCTTCTTTTTCTTATTCTTCTTCTTCTTCTCCACCCCCTCTTCCTCCTCTTCCTTCTCCTCCTCCTGCTTCTTCTCCTCCTGCTTCTCCTTCACCCTCACCTTCTTCTTCTTTGCACCTTTTGTCGGCTCTCTGAGATATATTGGAAGGTCAAAGAAAATATTTTTCTTTATCACATCAAGACAGAGTAGATATTCGTCTTCTCTCACAGCATTCGCTTTCTGGCCTGTCCTCATTTTCTCATCCCTTTGTGAAAAATATGATTCTGCTTTCAAAAAATGGTTCGTTTCCAGGCTCTGATCATACCCAGACTAGGAACCAACTCTACAGTATTACGGGAGAGTTACTACTTAAAATGAAATGAAAAAAATCTCTATTAGGCGGAGTTAGGACTGTTAAGTCCTGTCCAGCACTCGACCTCAAACAACTACTTCCGTGATGGCATAAAATAAGGAAATTTATTTTCGCCACACTGCACAGAGAGCAGCTGTTTACCAGCCCCTATTTAGATCTGAAAGACCTTGTTTGCAGACGACTCTCATCTGACATAGAAACAGGTTCCGGCCTAGGCCGGAAAGAGTACTCTTTCCAGCTGCTAACATGGAAGTCCGTAGTTAATAAGTCATCCGCTAGATCGGGCGAGTGTCAACTTTCTTCATCTGAAGTCTCCATTATTTCAGTTCGAGTTTCGAATCAAACTAATTCAGCATTCGCTTCGCTTTGATTAGCGCATTCCAAATTTTCAAAAATGACGACGCCCTTGATATTCCAAGTGAGATTTTAAAAGAATCTGAAATCCCAACTGCAAATCTTCTACCACTAAAATCAAGAGATAGGTACAATAACGAGTATTCTTCATTTTGTATTCTTTATTTATTTCGTCAGCAATAGGTACCTGTAGTGTGGCAAAAAATAGCGTTCGCACCATGGGCAAAAATGTTTTTCTGGCTCTCAATCTTTTCTAGTCCTCGGCCTACGGCCTCGGACTTGAAATCCGATTTCGAGCTGGAAAAATCCCATTTTCTGCTCTAGGTGCGAAATATACTATTTCTTCAATATTTTCATTCTAATAAATATTATTCCTATTATCTCTGGTAATAGCAATCCTTTTTATACGCACCAATTCAGTTGGATTGAGCAAACATTGAAGATGAAGGCACACTACAGCAGACATAGGTATGCTGACATACGGAGGAAAATTTCCTGTAAAACTCAGATGCTCAAATGTTACAACATTCGACCATATTATAGGATCCTTCAAATCCGTGTGTCTGTATACATCTTCTCACGTCTGCATGCAGACATTTGCATTTTCCGCAATTTGCGTTGTGTTCATCTAAAAGCTGTAGGGTGACATATTGATGATTGGATTCTAAAACAATTCTAGCTAAGTACATTTCATTTTTTTCAAAACACAATTATTATTAAAATCCAAACTGAACAAATCAGAAACTGATTCAACGACTTTGGTTCTATCGGCTAAGAATGAGAATATCCTAAAGGATCGTTCATAAATATGGCTGACGAATTCAAAAATTTTAAAATACCAGTATTTTATTCATTGTACATCGATAATTTATTACTAGTGAGAATGATTTCCTAACGAATCGACTCTCAACAAAAATAGTCGAATTTGACTTGCATACAGAGGTAACTGAGAGAGATTAGATTGGAAATATTCTTTTCCTCCACCTACCGTCTAAACTACTTACTTTACTCCCTGAAACCTAATACTAAAGTGTCACTTTTTCGCTCTCGGTAGTAAAAAACAGAAAAACTCCCTAGGGAGTAAAAGTGACTCCATTTAAATAACATGGGGAGCATCTCTATTTTGAAACTTACATTGTAATAGGTTAGAAGGTCTGAGCTCAGATGAGAAAGCATAATAGAGGTGTCTGTCATTGAGTCAACTGAATTCAATACCAAAACCAGAATTTGATTAACTCATGAAATATATGTTTGTATGATAATTATTATATTCTTAATATTAGTAGACGATAACAATTTATACAATTTTTAAAATATTTTATTCTATTCGAAATACCAGCCAACAAAGATTTTTGATCTGCAATTCAAATCTGAACCGCGTGATCTGGAGTCAGCCATTTTTGGTAGCTGCTCAGCTGATATAATTGTTTCAACTTTTGCTGATAGATAGCGCAATCAGCAGTGCCAATCAGACGACCGGTTTTTAGGTTTTAGATTTAGGTTATGTTGTTAGGAATGATTGTCACCAATACGTAAGTTACTAGAATGATTTTATTTGCAGTTTCTATAAAAAAATGTAGATGGAGGAAAAATGTTGTATACATCACGAGCGAAAAATACTTTTTCTCCCTCAGGAAAATTGCTGCCCTCGGCTTCGCCTCCGGCTTCAAACTTTTTCCCACAGGGAGAAAAAGTCGTACTTTTCACTCTAGATATACAAATAACTATTAATGTGAGCCTATGTTATAATATATACTGGCTTTTACACTAATTTACATTGAATCACAGTATTGATCAATACAGTGAATTTGACATTGTACAGAAAATTGAACAATGAGAATAAAGGTTGAATGCAATTGAAATAACGATGATAAATAATAATGTGATCTAACTCATGAATCCGCGGTGTTTCAACAAATAATTGTCGATTCTCTCAAAAGGATGGAGAATAATATCCTTCACATGACCGGGAAAGAGAGAGATAGATTAGATTAGATTAGATCTCTTCATTTATGTATGTAACAATATTTACTGGCTTATACACTAATTTACATTAAATGACGATAATGCTAATTATTCAAAGAATTTCACAAAGTATATACTGTGATGTACCAATGATTGTACAGCCCTCAAACTACACAATAGATTTATTCATAGGCCATTATGAGAACGAAATAAATTCTATCACCAAAAACATTCCAATCTTATCTGAGGTAGATAGACGACTGTTACCTAACCTACAAAGTATGCAATAAATAAATCAGTGATTATATACCTTTCAAAAATCTGTCACAGAAAAAACCGTATATGTTTGTATGTTTATGGATTGGATCAGTAAAATTATATTTGAAGGTTAGTTTTGAAACAAAAACATAACCCCAAAACAGACAAAAGCTAACTTGTTAACAAGTAGCGAATTGAGAAGGCAGTTCGACTAATAATCGATCATAAAAATCATATAATATTAACATTTTCATTTTTATAGTTTAATTTCCATGCCGAATAGGCCTAAATATTTATTTAATGAACTATCATAAAAATATACTTGTTAAAAATATGTAGACAAATTGGCTTAGCCAATATATGACGATTGAGGGTCGATATTCTAGCATATAAAAAAACCATATAAACAAAAAAAAGGAAGAAGTATTTATTTATTATTGTGTTCGTTATTGTTATAAGCATATATATTCTTATATTATGTCTACTTTATGATATAAAAGCATGTCTATGTTCTATAATCATTAGCTATCCATCGAAGCCAATTTTAAATGCATATCATCATAGACGAATTCTATTATTTATTTGTGTATTATTATAATTATATAAACTAAATGATAATTTGGAACAACTTAAAATCAGGAATTTCGCCCTATTTAAAAGCTTTAAAGTTGGACACAGTGACACCACCCATTCAGCGTATTGGTTACGTCACGGAATCGGACCAATCCCGAATTAATATGTAAATTTGGCGAGATAAAATTTGGAGAAGAAACCCAAGTGGAAATTAGAAGAAGGAGACTCGAGGCCATTTTGCAAGGATCATCGGTAGGATGCAGACCTAGTCCACGTACTTAATTGTTCAAAAGCTTTAATTTCTGTTTAATGTAATTCAATCTTCGTCTTTCTGTTTTAAAAAAGTTGTTCCAAAGTTCCTATAATAATTGTGATACTAAGATTTTAAATTTTATTTAAATAAACCCCGAAATTATATTAGTGAAGTCTGTTCAACATTTTTCGCCACGTGGAAGGATCCAGCCGGAACGATATATTCTACGGCCGAATATATTTCGAAAACCAAAAAACGGAAACAAAAGTCTACGTAAGTTATTCGAATATATAGAAGGGGATCCCCATAAATCTGCGAAAATTGTACAGCGTATAAATTCGTCCATTTGAGAAAGTCATGACTATAGTATTAAGGGTACAAAAGTTATCATAATTAATTTTCTTAGTGTTAAATAAATTTAAATATCCAAGCTGTACTTAGCCAAAAGGTCTATTTTCCTTAGGCGAAACCACACCCTGAGAATAATTTTAATTATTAATTTGTTCCATTTTCTGAATCATCATTTTGTATTAACTTGTTTTTTCTTATTTAACTAGTTCAGTTTATGACCCTTTCCAAGGGCTAGTATCCATTTTATTTTGTTCAATCAAAGAGTACCGAACTTTTTACATAGTATTTATAATTTAGAGATTCAAATCCGCTATCATTCAATATTCATTCTGTATCTATTGAAAGTCATAATTTGTATAATCTGTTCATTAATTTATTCAATATTTGCTGTAACAGTTTACCTCTCAGAATATATCCATATTACCATTTTGTTAAACTGGGTTTACTTCATTATACCTCCAAATTCGTTCTTTCTCGACTGACACATATTGATCATTCAGGACACATCCTGTTTTGCAATAGTCAGACATTAGCGAGTATAGTATCTATCATTAGACTATTATTTCTTCTGGTGGTAAATGGTGGTCGATTTCCTTATCAAGTAATAAATCTGTTTATTGGGAATATCCCGATGAATCAATTAACAAATCGACTCCCCACTAGCCTACCACGCCGAGGTGAAGTGAATCCTGCATTATCAGCCGATCAACGTCGCAAAGAGAGGTAATAGATCGTATAGACAACATTAGAATTGAACTCGGTACTCGAAATTATTTACTATTTTGGTTCAGCACTTTGCCTTCATACAGCCTATAGTACTTATCAGAGACCTGGTTCGCATGGATTTGCCATTCTGTCTGTTGTTTCATGCGGTCTAATATCTTTCCAAATTACGGCACAATTATTGGATTCTGGATATATTAGTCATTATTTGGAGAAAAAGTTCACTCCAAAATCACTATCTCCGTCTGATCCTAGCGACAGCATAATTTACACTCAGCAGATTCAAGTTGAACTGCATTTTATTATTAAATTGGATTTAATTCCATCTCACTATATTATAACCACCTACAGCGTTAAGTTAGAAATTCAGATCCCTTACTTCGGCTACCTTTGTAGACCGCCAAACCCTCTATTGAGCAAATTAACTTTTTCAATCTGTTCCATCCATACACCAGTCATTCTACTTAGATACTCTGAATTGAATGGTACCGAAAATCCGATTAAACAAAGGTTGGTCAACCTAACCTGCAACTACCTATCGTTAAATCATAACCTCAAATACTATAATTGTTCAATTATTTTATTTAATCTAACCATTTTAACTATTAATTACTCTTTTACTGTACGTCCTCCCCTCTCCACGGAGCAAAATAGGCTGCAATATTCGCCGACACAAGGTAAGACCTACTATACGAGGTAATCGTACTTATGGTTAAACGATTGTAATCCTAGTTCCTTGTCATACAATTCTAATTATATATTTCCGTGTCCCCCCCTTGGAGTAAGATTGTGACACACGATGCTTCAACGAGAGGCCGGGATTTGACAATACATAATAAATCAATGAGAATAAAAATTGAATGTAATAATTAAAATAACGATAATATAATATTGTGATCTAACTCATAAATCGGCGGTGTTTTAACAAATAATTGTCGATTCTCTGAAAAGGATATAAAATAATATCCTCCCCATCAACACATGACTGTGAGAGAGAGAAAGTGAGAGAGAGAAAGATAGATTGAGAGTGAGTAAGAAGGAGAGCAGAATCAAGAGAGAGAGAGAGAGAGAGAGAGAGAGAGAGAGAGAAAGTGAATGTGAGATATTATTTGGAAACAGAAACACAGTTGAGCTGATTACACTGGTAAACGTAAATACAATCCCATAAATGTCAGCCAGTTCTCAGGTATGCAGTGTTTACTCTATCCTGCCAAGTAAATTCTAACCCTGCATAATAACAAGAGTATCTACAGATATAATACCTACACAGTAAGATATATACAGATATGATACCTATATCACAGTATAATACAGATATAATACAGAGTGAACGCAAAACACAGATGCAGTTGAATTCAGTATATATGACGTACACAGTATGTACATATATAATATCTATACTACAGTATATTATGATACGCATATAATACCTATATAGTAAGTTATATATAGATATAATACCTGACGTCAGCTGAGCTTTAGTTTTTACAAGTTTGTGTTTCTTCAATGGTTTCAAATTTTCTCAACTCAATATTATTCGTTACAAGTGATAATTGAGTGGAATATTTCTAATCAATTTATTAATTCAAGCCATCTAAATTCAAAATTTATAGTTTCCATATTTATTTTGCACTAAAATTTTATAAAAAATTATACACGTGAAATTTTAACCTTATCTTGTACTTTGTCACTTTTAAATTTGGAAGAAAAATAGCACAAGGACTACTGTACCTTATTATTTTATCCACCAATGTTATTACATTAGTGTCATTCGCATTGTAAGTGAAATAAAATAAATACTTTAATATATTGTAATACAGTACAAAGTGAACGCATGGGCTAATACAAATGCAGTATATATATGATACTGTACATAGTATTTTATACTGATATAAAACCTATACTACATTATATATACAGATATAATACCAAGTGAACGCATATTTCAGAAGCAGTTGAATCATGTTTGTAAATGCCAAATATACAGATATACATATTTCCAGTGTACAGAAGCGGAACCTAAATATCAGATACCTAGATTACAATGCTATAATTGTTCTGCATCTACCCTGAAGTGCTTCAGGCTGCATATAGTTATAAGTGACCCACATTGAATGTAAATCAGTTTAGGGACAATCTGCATATTATAGGGTTTGTACATTCAGGTCAGGTACCATGAGGTTTACATGAGTATAATTTATTGTGAATTTAAGTGAAATTTCAATATTTTTAGCGATTGTGAAGGAAGATTATTTTTGTTTTAGTTTACTTGATATCAAAAATGGTACTTTAACTGGAACTAGTACCTCAATTTATTTTGATTGACCGGTGGGTTCGACAATATTAACTCGTTTCCGTCTAAATATGGATATTTACCAGAATATCATTTCCACAAAACCAGGAGACATACTAGAGTAAACATGAACATTGGAAACTTCCAAATACAAGTTGAATTATTGTAAACTTGATAGTATATTGTATATTTATTGAGGATTGGATATTGCATTGGATTGTGAATTATATTGTCAATCAATTCGTAAATTGTATTGAACATTGAGAGCCGGTTTCCGAGCTCGGGATTTAGCTAAGTTCTAAACTTAAAACAGCTGGAGTCAGAAAATTGGGTTTTCGCCACACTGCACAGAAAGCAGCTGTTTTTCAGTCCCTAAGTAGATCTGAAAGACATTGTTTGCAGACGACTCTCGTCTGACTCAGAACAGGTTTCTTTCCGGCCTAGGCCGGAAAGAGTATCCTTTCCAGCCGCTAACATGGAACTAAGGTGATCGAAAAACAGCTGATCAAAAAACATTTCATTATTTGTGTTCATCATTCAATAATTAAAACATTTATAATAATATAATCTTATTGTCATTTGAACGAATAAAAAAGTATGAACTCAACCTCCCACATAATTGAACGTAATCTTTAGGTTATTCAGACAAATCAGAATAAACAATAAAAATACTTGGACAATTTCCTGATATTCAGATTACCTCAGATTTGCTAGAGCTATCACCTTCCACTTCTGCTTTTGGAAGTGCTTAGTAAACAACTAATTCTCATATTATGTGTATTGTTTATTTTTGTGTGTGGCGAAAAATAGCGTTCGCACCACGGGAAAAAATGTTTTTCCGGCTCTCAATCTTTTCTAGTCCTCGGCCTACAGCCTCGGCCTACAGCCTCGGACTTGAAAACCGATTTCGAGCCGGAAAAATCTCATTTTCCGCTCTAGGTGCGAAATATACTATTCCGAAACGGGGCACAGTCGCAGTAAATAGTTGCAGCAAAATAAATCTTCATTTTCTCATATTTCTATAATTGGAAACGTTTTTCCTTGACGAAATAAAACTTTCTTAGATAATTCAAAATAGCTGAGACTCCACACTCTTTTCTCTTCATTTGTGTTCAATTTCCTACTTTTTCGAAATTTCAATTGAACCTGACATTGACTATGGCTACGACTTCGCCGCGTTTCGGAAAGCCAGTTTTCTGACTCCAGCTTTACAAAGTCTAGATCTTAGTTAAATCCTGAGCTCGGAAACCGGCACTTTGAATTGGGAACTCCTGAATATTGGATTACAAATAATTAAAAATTGTATTTTCCAATTTTCTCTCTTCTTCTATTCTTCAACTTTCCACTCTCTTCACCCTCACCCTACTTATATCCCTTTTCTGTGCTACTTATATCACCATTGTCAGCCAATTTTCCTATCACAAAATTGATGTGTATTGTATTGCAAATGATACATTTTTTTCGAAAGTTGAGATGAGGATCTTGTAGATTAGATTGCAAATTTAGTGTTTTGCATTATGAATTTTATTAAATTCTGATGGAATTGAATTTCATCATAATTTAATAGAATTCATAATGGAAAAATTGAATTTCATAACAGTTTAATAAAATTCATTACGCAAAACACTAACAAATTGATGTGTATTGTTTTGCGAATTATAAATTTGTTTTGAAATTTGAGATAAGGATCTTGTAGATTAGATTGCAAATTTAGTGTTTTGTATTATGAATATTTTATCAAACTGTGATGGAATTGAATTCAATTTCGTGCCTCTCTGGAAATGAAAGTGAAAAATGGAATAGAATCAAGAATAACTTGTAGACTTGGAAGACAGGTCTTGCAAGACCAGGCAATTCATTGTCATTTTTTGTGATAAAGAATCAATAAAGACTATATCAGTAAGTTTTGAGTGTAAGTTGATTGATAGACAGATATATAGTGAAAGATAGAGGAAGATAGATAGTAATAGAGAAAGATAGATAGATAGCCGAACGAGTACCTACCACTGCAGAGGCACAAAGAAAAGTCAATTCGAATGGAAAGTCATTTCATACATCGTTCAAAGGAAGATGACATGATCCTATTCCAATCTATATTTTGATATCAATATCTTGGAGGGCAAAGAGACCTTATCAAGAGCTGAGTGTCAACATCAGGATGTAATCTATCACTTCTTATTTGCTAGTCTACCTCTCTGCCTTTGTATAGTTCTTCTCATCTGTGTTACACTTTCCTCCCTTCTTCTATCCTTCATCTCTCCTCTTTCTTCTTCATACTTGTATTTCCTTTCTATGCTTCTTCCCTAATTTGTTGGTTGAATAAATCATAATAGTTTTTCTTATTATTCTTTATTGATTCATACAAGTGCATCATCAATAATGATAGGGAGAGAAAAAATAAGGTAACCTTGTGCTATTCCTCTCACAAATTCAGATAAGGTTGCACATAGTCCAAAATAAGTTGTCTTGTATTATTATTAGCCAACACCTCCCCTATTTTTCCCATCACTTGCTTTTTTGCTTTTTTTTCTTGCTTTTTCACCATCAAATTGCTTTTTTTCATATCATATACAGCTTAATAATTATTTTCTTAATTAATATTTTGTAAATTCATCTATAATTTTTCTGTATTGTGAGCTATTGTATATAAGTGTTCAAGCCAGTATTTATTGTAATCTACATGAATAAAGTATTCAATCAATCACTTCTTCTTTCATGATTATTCTCTCTTCAATTAACTTCCTTTGTTTCTTCACTTTGATTCCTAATCTCTTATTACCTCATTTCTTATCAGATAGGCTACTTTCATTATTGACTTTTCACTCACTTATTCTCTCATAATAATCCAATCGGACTATTCTTAATCACTTCTTCTTCTTCTTTACATCTCTTTCTCAAAGAAAATTGGTTGAAGAATCTTGCAAATAGCACCTCTATATCGTAAAATTCCGTCTATTCCTTCATTCTCATACTTTTTCCTCTACATTTTCTCCGCTACTTTCTTTTTATATCTCCTTCCTTTTTTCTCTAGTACCTAGAAGTTGTCCAAGGGAACAACTAATTTCGGACTTTGTGTAAATTTATCTAAATTTGAGAGAGGGATAGCACAAGGTTACCATATTTTTTCTCTCCCTATCATTTTGTTGATGTACTAACTGTATGAATCAATCAATAGAGATATGAAATAGTATTTCAAAAAGAGGTTTTAATTCAAGGATTAGATCTATAGTCATTTTTAAACCACCCTTCTGTTCTCTACTAATATAGTCTTTCCAATAACTCTCTCACTTTAGGCTATTCTTATCCCTCCATGTTATCTATCATCTTGCTATAAATTGTCTAAGGAAGTACCGCAAAGGAGAATTAGTTTCTACTTTGAAAACTCTCCATCCTTCTTCAGTCCCTCTTTCCTTAACTTTCTTGTCTATTGCTTCATTTCCAATATGATTCTTCTCTCTTCTTCCTCATCCCTAATATATACATACATGAATAGAGAACTCCAATCCAATCTAATCAATTTCCTCTTTCTCTCCCTTCCTTCCTCATAACTAAACTCCTCTTTCTTTCTCCTTTAATCTGGAACACCAACCTCTCTCCCTCATAATCAAGCCCTTTTCTCCCTCTTCTTATCATTCACTCTCTCTCTCTTTGGTAGAGAGTTAGTCGGAGGGATATTTTTAATATTCTCTCCGTAGAATGGACATTGATATGTCCAAAGCTCCGCCAATTTATTTAGATGCATGATAATATAATTATCTATAGTTATTACGAATTGCTTTTTTCATATCATATACAGTTCAATAATTATTTTCTTAGTCTATATTATCATAGAGAAACAATAGCATAAGTAGATATTCCATGGTATAGGGCGTTTATATCACAACTTTTACAGTTATCTCAAGCCGATAGTTCATGTAATTCTTTCCCGTGAAGCTGTGTGACACTGGTAGTCTCTCATATTGTGCCGCTTATACACTCCCACCCAAACAAAACAGTGAAATTCGACAATAATCAACAGTAATCGGCTTGAGATTACAGTAAAAGTTGCGACATAAACGCCCTATACCATGGGATATCTACTTAAGTTACGCTATTTTTTCTCTATGATATTATGTAAATTCATCTAAAATTTTGCTGTATTGTAAGCTATTGTATATGAGTGTATAAGCCAGTATATATTGTAATCTACATAAATAAAGTACCCAATCAATCATAATCAAGCCCTTTCCTCCCTCTTCTTATCTCCCTCAGTTACTCTCTCTCTCACTGTTTCTTTCTCATTATCAAACTCTTTCTTCCTTTTTCCAACCTTCCTCTCTCTTTCTTCCTTATTCCCAAACACCTCCGTCCCACCTTCATTCTCAAACCTCCTCCCCCTTCTCACTCACACTCTTACTCTCTCTGTCACTCAACCTCTTACACTCTCACTCTCTCTCTCTCTTTTCTACTCATTCTCAATGTTTCTCTTCTTCACCATCACTCTCCCTCACATTCTCCTGTACAACATCTATACAACTTCTCAACAACAGATTCTCCTCTCTTCCAATCCTGTTTCTTTCCCTTCTTTGATTCTCACTCACTCTCTCAGTTCCCCACTCATTCTCAAACTCCTCTTCTCTCTGTCTCCTCCCCACCATGGCTTCTTCTCATTTCCTCTCCACTACAACTTGTCCACAACATATCCTCCTCCTCACCCTCCCTGATTTTTTCTCTCTTCCGATTCTCATCCACCCTCCTCCCCTTTTTTTCCGAGTCTACTCGAAAACAAATGTCCAAGTATATCTTGCAAAAGAAGGAGCGACAGAATCGAAAGAAGATTATACCAACTACATCTCCCACGGCTGGAAGAAATCGACTAGAATTGAGTTGATGTTCGGAATATGGCAGACATATTCAATCTTTCCCTGCTCCTCCCTTTCTCCATTTTTACTCCCCTTTTTCTGCCTCTCATATCCCTTACACGGAATGTAAGAAATCCATTCCTGTTCATGATAAAAAGCTACCAGTCTCTCATATCATATGAGTCTCTGTTCATGACAGAAACACATGTATTAAGAGCACAGTATTTCTCTTAGAGTCTGACGACTCAAAAAACATTTCAAATATGAAATTCGACGGAATATTGGAGCGAAACCCTGTTTGAAATTGAAATAGACTCCGTAGCTAGTGTAGAAAATTGGATTCAAGTTACCTACTACGATGGAACTATTATCTATGATACTCTGGAGTGATATCAGCTTATTTCAAATCAAATTCAAGCAAATTCACCTACTGCTGTAGTAACACTATCACAATATAAATGAAAATTGAAATGTTAATACCCTTTTTGAATTATTATTTGATCACGACATGTTTCGGCTATATAATGCAACAGGCTGTCAGGCTCGCTTCGCTCGCCATATCCGTCTAGCCAGGGGTCTCCGCCCCCTGGACCCCCGACTGGATCGTCCAAGAATGAGATCAGCGGGCCGCTTCGCTCGCCTGCATGTAGACCTCAGCGGAACCTCTGTATCTAATTTGAACGTATTATGTCAATTTGATCTCTAAAAACACCTGTTACTATATCGGCGTATCTTTGGCGAACAAAATTCTTCCACCTCAGCTGAACCTATGTACTGAATTTTTTATTTTAAATATATTTCTATCGATTATTGAAAAAGTTGAGGAAACTCAGAAAAGCTGGGAAAACGCTAATTTTTGCTAATTGGATAAATGCATTTCAATCTTCAACTTGGTGCCAACCTAACAAAGTCAACTCAACTTTTAATGCCAACCTGACAAAATTCTTAATTTAGTTACCAGAACAACTGTTCCGAAGAGGTACTCTCTCTAGATTATAGTTCTATATTAACATATGGTATGGACATTTCAATAATTATAGTCTCAAGATATTGGAATAAGAAGAATATACATGCTAAGAGAACTTTAAACCCTTAAAAACCACCCTTAGAGTTGAACTATCGCGAAAAATTTTTTAGTGAGCCTCTAAAGGGCCAACTGAACATACCTACCAAATTTGAACGTTTTTGGTCTGGTAGATTTTTAGTTCTGCGAGTGAGTGAGTCAGTCAGTCAGTCAGTCAGTGAGTGCCATTTCACTTTTATATAAAATAGATTAGGATAAATTGTCAAGTTGAAAAAAAACATATGCTACTACGGAATAATATCACGTTATTTCAAATCAGTTCCTGATACTTCCTCTCAAAATGTTTTGGTAGAGAGTTAGTGGGGAGGATATTTTTAATATTCTTTCCGAAGAATGGATATTTTTAATATTTTTTCCGAAGAATGGACATTGATATGTCCAAAGCTCCGCCAATTCATGTAGATGCATAACAATATAATTATCTACAGTTATTACAGATTGCTTTTTCATATCATATACAGTTCAATAATTATTTTCTTAGTCTATATTATGTAAATTCATCAATAATTTTGCTGTATTGTAAGCTATTGTATATAAGTGTATAAGCCAGTATATATTGTGATCTACATAAATAAAGTACTCAATCAATCAATTAATCAATCAATCAAATCAATCAAATGCTTTATGTCGAGTGAATAATGAAAGGATTGCATCTTCATGACGTGGGATCATTAAAAGCAGTATAAAAATGGAGAATTCTGGCACAGAAAATAAACATCTGTCATCTATAATAATATAATAAAGGAAAGAACTGGCTTATAAACGTAAAAGATAGGAAATTTACGAATGACGTATCATCATGTCTTAACTATCAGACTGATTAACTTGTTTTCAATCAAGTTAAATCAAGTTTTCAGTTTATCGAATTTCTAATTAGACCCTTGTGGAGCACGGGTTACCTGCTAGTATATAATAATGGAGGAAAGAATTGGCTTCCTTTGATGAAATTTATGATGAAAATGATGAAATTTATCATCAAGTCTGAACTACTAGGCTGATTAACTTGAAATCTTTCATATTAATTATTAATTCACCGTGAATGGTTTTATGCCTATTTTGAATTCTTCAAGATCTCTGTACTCAGAAGGTCTCAGTAGAAACATTGATAGGACAGAATCCGAATAAATGAGACAATAAATAAATAAAGAGTGTTGTATATGTATATTCTCATTTATGTCTGTACTGAATTTGTGAATAAAACCTTATTGATTTGAGATATAAAAAACCTGCATGGCAAACAGGAGGTGCCTGGTTGAATTCGCGCTTGTTCTTAAACTGTTCTCATTGCCATATTGGTATACTTAGGCGTGTCTAGTCTCGACCAATGAGAGTAGAGCTAAACCTCCATTGTTCAACAGCTAGCGCCGAATAGTGGAGCTCCGTAAATACTACGGCCAGGTTGCACAAGAGCCGGTTAAATTTAAACCGTGATTAATTCCACGAGAACCAACCAGAAAAGACGTTTTCGAAAAGACGGCTTCTCTGATTGGTTCTCGTGGAATTAATCACGGTTAAAATTCAACCGGCTGTTCTGCAACCGGCACTAAGAGTATAATAATATTCTGCTGTTCAAGGTTAAAGTTCGCTAGAGATTGATAGTGCTGAAACAACCAAAACTACTATCTCAAATTGTGGCAATAAATTGACAGCTTTGATGATATCCAGTCGATTCCTATCAATGTGGATATTCAGCACAACACTACCTCTACAAAAACACAAAATAAGGACAGTAATATTTAAGAATGAGTTAATTCGACTATTGTTGGTTATTATCATTACTTATTAGTATGTTTCCATAGGTTTAATTATAAGTAAATAAAACTTGTTTTTTTTTCAAAAGAAATGAATTAATTCAGTACAAATTCAACCTTCGTTCAAATTTGAAACGTTGAGTAGGATAGCTTATATATCATATCAATAATAATTGATTTTTCGTTGAAAAGTCAATTCAACAACAGGAAAAGCTGAA
Organism: Nilaparvata lugens; assembly: GCF_014356525.2. Classification (NCBI taxonomy): domain Eukaryota; kingdom Metazoa; phylum Arthropoda; class Insecta; order Hemiptera; family Delphacidae; genus Nilaparvata; species Nilaparvata lugens. The sequence goes on from NC_052516.1 coordinate 24,532,127, forward strand.
TAAACATATCATGACATCGCACGAAGTCTATGAACACCACATGATCAAACAGAAGAAAACGAGAAGTTTTATTTCAATTATAAATTTGAGCTGGGAACTTCAAATTGAGTGATGGTGAGTTATCTACTGATTTCAGTCATGATAAATCGTTGGATCTGATGAGAATATTATTGAATGCTGTTTGCAATTTTTCATCCGTTAAGATTGATTATTTTTCTCTGTCAATGTTTCAACGTTCAGTAGTTGAAAATTCATGATTAAATAGAATGCACAATGAATTCACTTCATACTGTCATAGTATTGATTGTACGGAAAGCATTGTTATATGATAACACATTCTGACTGTGTCAATTGAATCTCATCAATAAAAATAAAATATTGACAATCAAAAATTATTATTACAATATTATAAATCCAAAATTATTGTGATACATACATTTTTTGGACTCAAAATAGTGTGTGAATTGAGTTATTATTTACATAACCTCTAGACCGTGTATTCCAAATTGAGGTTTAAAGCAGTTATGGGCGAATGTCTGTTGTTTTTACCTTCATTGTAGCTATTGTCTATGAATAAATAAAATATATATATATATATAATATGATTGGGAGAAGACAACAGGCAGAGCCCAAAACTGTCTTTCTCCCAAATTTTTATGAACAAAAGTTTTGAAAAAGGAATGAGGTTATTGTAGCTTGGAATAAATTCTCATATTCTATCGCTAGTGATGTTATCTTTGAATCAAATTCTATTGTTTTCCAATAAAAACAATGTATTGGCCTATAGATTGATAAGTTATAGATATTTTGGGTTAGCACAAGAAGTGGAAAGGAAATATTGCGATGCATTATGCAATTTGGCGTCATCATTAAAACCTCAGTATCAACTCCAGAACCTCTAACCTAAACCCGGAAAGGCAACCTCTGCATTTTTATCTTGAAAAAATGTGTTTCTGATTAGAATGGCTTTTCCAATTGTCAAACCTTGGTGTTGGTGACGAGTAACAAAGACAGAGACCGATGATATTACTTCAATTGGGAAAAGAATAAAGTGGGTAACATTTTATATTCAAGAAATAGGAATAAATAATAATATAGAGTGACCTGGCTGGCTCAGGTCTGGTGTCAGAGTTTTCAGGTCACAACTGATCAATTTCAGGGCCACTGACATGACCTTACGACTGCTTTCGAGCACTACCTCGGTAAACAAAGCCGTAGTAAAGTAAATTCGTATGGCTTTTGTTGGTGGGGAGTCCCTTGCGGGAAGGTCCCACCGCCGAAATATATAATTTAAGCCGTCAATGGGCCTTACGACTGTCATACTTCAGCCGGGACCGACAATTTAACGTGCCCATCCGATAACACGGGAGTGATCTGGTTGAAAAACTTTTGTTATTGAGAGGGTTTGAACCCGGGATCTCTATGCTGCTACGCAAGCACTCTATCCACTAGACCACGGATCACTCCAAAAGCCGTAGTGCATTCTGGTGACATCAGCACAGGTAGGGCTCTTACACCAATAAAAATTCGTTGATTTCAGCTGATCTATATCAGCTAGTTTTTTTATTGGTGTAGGAGCCCTACCTGTGCTGACATAACACAAATGCACTCTACGGATTTGTTCACGGAGGTAGTATTTCTAGGCAGCTGGGACCAAACCACGGGAGTGGCCCGAGAAAAATATCATATCCGGGGCTGGGATTCGAGCCCGCGCCTCTGGATTATGAAGTCAGCATCCAATCAATCCGACATAAAAAATCCAAGTGCTTTCTACTAAATCTAAGTCATTAATTCGATAATGAGATTAATGCTGAAACATGAGTTGTGAGTGAAATTTTCAAAAAAGGGTACTTGGATTTTCTATTTATTTTAATAATTCTTGATAAATTACGAGTAGCCCTAACCAGAAAGGTAACAATTTATAGCTATGCATTCAATAAATTTGAAATGTATGTTCCTGTTACTGATAATTTCTGATGAAAATATGACCAAAGAGATTGAATTAATTTCATTTTCTACAGATGAAACGCACATTTCTCTTTCTACTGGTCTCGATATATCTATCCGAATCTTTGATTGTTAGATATGAGGACTCTGACGCCACCTCCTCAAGTGGTCCTTCAGAGACATATGATGATTATGATGATGATGATTATGTTGATGATCCGATGGATATTGATGAACCAGTGAAGGAGAATTATGATGATTATATTGATGATCCAATGGATATTGATTAACCAGATCTTCGATACAGAGATCAAAGATCAGGATAGCAAGCGCTATTTCGTAGAAACTGAATCTATGAAGTAGTTAAACTGAAATGACATGGAGCTTCTCTATAAGTGATGCAATTCAGAGCTACAGAGGGAAAATATTTATTAAATGTTACATGTTCAATAAAAATATTGTAATTAATTCTTGAATGCCTATAACTTATCCATGAGTATTCCCTTTCCAATCTAATTATCAATCATTTTTACTTTCCTTGCCCTATTACCATAGGTAAGGAAAGTATTGCTTTCCGAAAAAAATTAAGGTACTCCAATTTCTAAATTTCTATACGTTTCAAAGTCCCCTGAGTCCAAAGAAGTGGTTTTTGGGTATTGGTCTGTATGTGTGTGTGTGTGTATGTGTGTGTGTGTGTGTGTGTGTGTGTGTGTGTGTGTGTGTGTGTGTGTGTGTGTGTGTGTATGAGTGTATGTGCGTCTGTGTACACGATATCTCATCTCTCAATTAACGAAATGACTTGAAATTTGGAACGTAAGGTTCTTACAATATAAGGATACGACACGAACAATTTCGATCGATTGGGATTCAAGATGGCGGCTAAAATGGCGGAAATGTTGTTGAGATGCGCGGGAACACTAGCGTCACGTAATCAATTTCCATAACAACAAGGAAAGTTGTGTGAGTGCGCCACACCAGATTTTTTGTTTCTGGAAAGAATCACTAACAGTCAAATTTCTTCAATAAATTAATTTATTCACATACTATTGAGTGATTCGGCTGGTTGAGGCCTGATGTAAGAGTTTTCAGCTTGCAACTGATCAATTTCAGGGCCCCTGACATGACCTAACGACAGTTTTTAGTCAGCCGGGACCAACGACTTTACCAACACGAACTGTGACAACAAGATCTTTCGACAGGAAAGATTGTACGACTAGGAACTTGGTGGACCTACCAAAAGATCTAGTTGTCACAGTAAGTTTTCCGGATGAACACGTTAAGTCGTCGGACCCGGCTGTCTAAAAACTGTCGTTAGGTCATGTCGGAGGCCCTGAAATTGATCAGTTGCGAGCTGAAAACTCTGACACCAGACCTCAGTCAGCCAGGTCACTCGATATTATTATTATTAGTAAGTGAATAAATTCATTTATTCAGAAATTCAACTGCTAGTCGTTCTTCATAATAACAAAAGTGTGATTTGATAGTAAGCAGTTCGTGATAAGAAACACCATTGAAGAATTCTAATTCTATTATTGTTCAAAGTATTGATAAATTGAATTGTATATCTGTAAGAGATGCAGTTTGTGATGAGAAGCAGCCTTAAAGAATTATTATTCAATTATAGGCTAGTTCAAAGTATAGATGAATTGAATTCTCGTTCCCTTCCGATAGAATACATTTTAACAAACTGAAAAAAACGTCGCAAAGCACTAGTACCTTAACTTATTGAAACCAGGGAAAAAATTGTACATTGTCTGTTTAATTTTCCATTCAGTCTGGTCTCATTAATATGAGTATTGATTATCTGATGATCGATAATAAATAGGTTGAAATTCATTCATTTCACACACCCTGATTTGAATAAGCATAAAAAATCATGAGTAGATGATATCTGTCGATTTTTTTTTAAATGTAACTCATCATCACATCACTGTTAGAGAAAACTGCTATTTGATAAGTTTTCTGCATACGAATAATAAAGTATCATTATTTAAATAAGATCAATAGAGCAACCATCTGAAAATAATATTGGACTGCTATTTTAAGACTTCGACTTCACAACATCTACGAAATCCATCTCTTATATTATCCTAGACTAGACTTCTGAATGAAACAAATGAAACTTCTTCCCATATCCCAATTCAACCATAATATAATATAATCCATAATTTATTGATCCATAATAGAAGTTAATTGCAATTGATGATTCTCTGAAGATCTTGTGCTGTTCAATGCAATAGCTGATGAATAGCTGGGATTTCAAGAAATTTCAATATGATTTTCACAAGAGCATTCTAGACTAAATTTGTATTTCAAGGATAATGCTCCATAATCTATGGGAGGGTTTTTGTTTTTCTTATATTTTGATTGTAAATGCAATTATTAATTCGATTATTGCAATACAAATACTCACTTATTTCTAATTATCAATAAATCAGTGGTTTTTTGACAATTTCTTAGTCTTTTTCATTCAACATTTATAAGGTTTCAAGTAAAACTAGTTACTCTTTCACTCGTCATACAACTGTACGTTTAATGTAAAAGAGTTGAATTATGAAGAGTTGAAATCCCTATATTGATGTATCTATTATTATAACACGCTGTACAATATAGGTATATAGGTAGGATGGATAAATTGATCGGACCTAGAGATTAATGATTATTCATAATCATTTAAAAAACTTTTGAAAATTCAGCATTGTCTTATATTTTGAAAGAGAAATATTTAAAAAATGTGTTGAAGAGAAATTCCATTTGGAGCTTGAAACATGTAGTTGAAGCATAATGCCGATTCCATTCAATTAAACATTCGTTTGCTTCAAGCAACAAGTCGAACAGAGGAAAAAGCTGAATAAACATATTAATTCTGACGTGGGGTCATTAGTAGCAGTATAAAAATGAAGGGATTTGATATTGATTATCAATTCGAACTGAATTCTCCAAACAGCGAAAATGAAGGTGAGTTATTTATCTTGTTGTGCCAACATTTTGAATTCAGAATTTTCGTTAGTCATTCGATTTTTAACAGAATCTATTATATTCAGAATTATTGTTAGTGATTCAATTTTCGACAGAATTTATCTTAGAATAGAATGTCAAGTTTTAAAACCTCAAAGTCGAGCAACAGAGTCGAGTAGCTTCTGAATCAAGATTTAAAATTTGTAAATTCGAAACATAAAAATGGGATAAATGACGAAATTTATTATGTCGTGTATTCGGAGATGAATAAAATACTAGCTTATTGAATAAAAAATTATCAAGTGAAGAAAGACCCTACAGAAATAACTGAATTTTTAGATTGAATATGTGTATTTTTTCATTGGAATAACTAGACTTATATCTTTCAAAAATATGCAAATGTAATGTCACTACTTTATAGATTCAAATGATTATCAAACTCACATTTGATCATAGGTATGTATATTTTGATCAAAGATGAAGAGTTATTTACTGTACCATAAAATAAGTATAAGCAGATTATTTCTCTTCAATTCAACCATAGATACAATAATATTATCTTATGCAATAATTAGATACCATCTGGGCCCCAGTTGCATAATATTTTATATCTACAAACAAATAAAGCTGATTAGAGAGTTTGAATATAAGCTTGTTTTTTAATATACAACAGGACCCTCTATGGAAAAAAGGTATGAGATATCAACATTATTTGTCAATGTTTGTTCTATGCTCTTGTACTCTTTTTCATGCTGTGAATAATGTCTATCCACAGGCTGGCATACTTGTACTCATTTCCGTGCTGTTCTTATTGCACTTTGCAAGGATTACAACTGCCACTGATTATGGTGATGACGTCAGCAAACCCATTGACGTCGACAAGCCTGCTCAGCCACCACCGTATGATGATCTTCCCATCAAAACAGATAAACCCTCTGATCCCCAACCCAAATTATAAATTCAAAAAATACCAAATCAATATAGTATTAAAATCATGAATATCAATATTATGACATTATGAATCTCTGCAATCATTTTGTGAGAATAAACCAAAAGTTATGATCATAAGTGCACCTATTCATTCTTTCAGATGATTAATACCATAGCCACCTCTAAGGGTAAACGCGCACTAGCACGGCCAAGACACGACAAACGCACGACAAACGCACGACCTTAGCAGTAGGCTTTGGTCGCACAGACCAATTGCCAGACCAGTGCATTTATTAATGTAAAACTTTGGTCTTGGTCGTGGTCTTGGCCGTGCTAGTGCGCGTTTACCACAATACAAGGCCCTCGCCTACGATATTGCAACGTCGTAGTGTATGCCTAGAATCTTAACATGATTGAGTTCAAAGCCACTGATCAATTCCATCGGGTTTTTTTTCACGTCCAGTAAAAAACCTGATCACAGATGAACCACAGATTGGAAAGTCGGCTAGTATCTTGACGCCATAATCCGCCATCTTGAAAAAAGTGTAGCATTGTAATACAGCAGTAGTTTTAATTTCTAACAAGATGATGCAGTCATGTGTCGTGGTCTTGGTGCACCCAAGTCTTGGTTAGATTGATACCTTCCATTTTGTGTGTATTCTGTGGCTGAACGGTTGCTCGTGAGTCATGACTGACAGATGTTTCCCTTGTTGATCATATTTTGTAAACAAAACTAGAACTTAACCTATTTCATTGTAATCAATTAAAATGGAAAACCATCAGGTGATTGGAGTATTCTAAAATGCTTTGTAAAACATTTTAAATGTTATTGAATTTATGTAATCATGCATTTCTCTGCTCCCGAATACATTATAGTGGAGTCCATCATTTGTAAACAACCTCATATTCAGCCATGTATGTTTACGTTCAGCTACTCTACTTACGTTCTTTTCCATCGGTGGAAAAGTACGATTAACTGATCAGTGAACGAACCGGATATGACGTATTTTTTTTCTTATCAGTTAGACCGAAGACCTTGAAGAGGTACCTATAAACGCACAATACATTTGCTAGCTCTTACTTGAAATTAAAGGTTCCAGTGAGGTATTTTAGCGCGAGATATTATATAATATATATATTTTTGTAATATTGTAGATCACAAAAAATCTTTAAGATCTTTAGTATGTAATAATCTTCCAGGCTGTCCCCTTAATGGCCGATTTCAATTCCAAATAATCTCGCGCTGCATGTGAGTCTATGCATCGTTCAACGACAAAACAGTACATCGTTCAGAGCCACGTTCACTCACCTATCTCATCGTTCACTGGCTTTCACCGATCAGTGGCTTTGAACTCAACCATTGATGGAAAAAATTAAAAAAAAAATACCAGCTGATCTTTTTCACCAATCATGTATCAGATTCTATGCCTACACTGCGACGTTGTAATATTGTAGACCAGGGCCTCTTATTAGAGGTGGCTATGTAAATACACTTCGATTCAGTAAACTCTATTCTCAAATTTACATATTTGATGTATTAGAAAGTTGATTTTCAAAAGAAGTTTGTGAAATCTTATTGTTTTTTATGGTGGAAATAAATTTCATTATCCATTATTTATTTTTCATCCTCACTGTTACATTGTTGTTAATACCACAATGTAAACACACTGGGCAAACAGTTGCATGAAAGATGGGATATTCTTGCTATTGAGTCAGCACCTGATTAACATTAGTTTGCTGTCCTACTGCCGGTTGCACGAGAGCTGGTTAAATTTTAATTGTTATCAATTCCATGAGAACCAATTGGAGAAATCATTTTTTGACAAATTTATCTCTGATTGGCTCTCCTGAAATTAATCACGATTAAAACTTAACCGGGGATTTATAACAGGGGATTTTATAAGAGACGTCAATCTAATTCTTCCACAAGAGGAGTTCAGATATGTATGATTTTTATTCTATGAGCAATGCTAAGGAATATTACTTGTATGAGTTACACTTTAATTATCGCAAATGCATGTGATGGTTTATTACTGTGATACAAATAAAATATGAGAAGGATCAATAAATTGATAGGACCTAGACATTGATGATACTATTTCTAATGATTTAAGAAACTCTATGATCTGAATATTCAGCATTATATAATATTGTAAAAAAATGAATATTCCAAAAATGTGAAGAGCAATTTAATTCGGAGCTTGAAACATGTAGTTGAAGGATTTGCCGATTTCATTCAGTTGTTTCAAGCTCCAAGTTGAACAAAGGAAAAAGCTGAATAAACACTTGAATTCTGACGTGAGATCATTAGTAGCAGAATGAAAATGGAGGATTTTAACATTGATTATCAATTTGAACTGAGTTCTTCAAGCTGCCAAAATGAAGGTTAGTTAGGCTGAAATTATCTTAATGTGTAAATTTTCGAATTGAGAATTCTTGTTAGTAATTCAATTTTATCTGGAATTGATTGAGGAATAGAAAATGTTCAATTTTGAAACCTCAAAGTTGAGCAAAATGTATTATCTTCTTAATCATGATATAGAGTTTTGAGATTTAAAACATGGAAATGGCATAAATGCATTTCAAAAACCGTGATGAAGAAAGGTATTAATCAATTGAATTAATAGCTATCGAGTGAAGGCCCCATTGAAAATAATAAATAGAATTGTAAATTCAATATGGGCATTCTTTTATTGAAAAGGGGTATACTAGACTTAGTAAACCATTCGAAAATGTGCAATGCAATGCAACAGAACCCTGTTTGAGGAAGAAACCTAATATTTATACTGTACCGATACCGATATTATTTGTCTATGATTGTACCATAAAATAAACAATCTACACCCAATCTGTACAGCTGTCCTCTGTTCTTCTACTCTTTTTCATGCTGTGAATAATGTCTTTCCACAGGCTCACATACTTGTACTCATTCCCGTGCTGTTCTTATTACACTTCGCAAGGATTATCACTGCCTCTGACTATTATTATTATCATTATTTACATCCCGATAATTACAAACGCAGTGACGTCGACAAGCCATCTCAGCCTCCACCAAAAGATGATCTCCCCATCAAAACAGACAAACCCTCTGATCCTCATGATGATCTCCGCATCAAAACAGATAAACTCTCTGATTATTATTATTATCATTATTTAAAACCCGATTTACCCGATGATGACGTCAGCAAACCCAAGGCTTGACATCAACACCCTATGATGATCTTTCAATCAAAACATATAAAACCTCTGAACCTCAGCCCAAATCATGAATTCAAAAATATACTGAATATGACACTATAATCATGGATATTATCATTATTTTACTATGACATTATAAATATCTGCAATCACTCTGTGAGAATGAACTAAGTGTTTAAGAATAAACATGAGTTCACCTTTTCATTGTTTTAGCTGATGATTCATACACTTGAATTTAATAAACTCTATTATCAAATTCACTAATCATAAATTCAAAAATATACTGAATATGACATTGTAATCATGGATATTATTATTTATTTTAATATGAAATTATAAATCTCTGCAATCACTTTGTGAGAATAAACTAAGTGTTAAAAAATAAACATGAGTTCACCTTTTCATTGTTTTAGATGATTCATACACTTGAATTTAATAAACTCTATTATCACATTTACTCACTTCATGTATTGATCAGTTAATTTTCAAAAATAAAGTTTGTGAAATTTCCTTGTCTTTTATGGTTAAAATAAAATTCATTATTCATTTTTTATTTATGATTCATTTCATCCTCACTATTACTTTGTTGTTATAATACTAGAATATGAATACACTTGGCCAACAGTTGAAAAACGTGAAAATCATGTTATTAAGTTAGCACTTGATAAACATTGGTTTGCTATCCTAGTCTGTCATGAGACTGTAGTCTAACACCATCCTTGTCCAACACACCATTGCCAAATTACATTCCTATGTCAAGAAATAAGATAATGAAAACCCAAGTACCCTTTTAAAGAACTTTCACTTATAAAATGCTTCAAAATATTCAAAAGATTTTTTAAAAAAGGTACATAGATTTTCTATTTCTTAATATTTAAGAGTAGCCCCAACCCAAAAGTTATATATCTTGTTTGATAAGTAAGAATTTTATGAGTTACAAGAATATTTTCTAAGAAGCTATTTCGTAACATGCAACTATTCAATAATCCTCTATTGCTGTGTTTGCTGCTTGAGTCGCCATTTTGTTTTGTCTGAATTGCGGAGGGGCGCAGGAGTTCACCTTGATATGTCATGACTTCAACCAACAGCAGAATTCGACCTTGACAGCCATGAATCGTTTTCATTTTATGTCGATTTCTACCTTTACAACAACACAGAAAATCTACTATAGCTTCTACTTTATAATAAACAACTTGAAAATGTGACCGGTGTGGTCAAGAAGCCATGGTCGTGTACCGAATAAAACTGTGTAGAATTCGACAACATATTTGTGTTTTCATTCAATTATATAAATAATATCAATATCGAGTGACCTGGCTGGCTCAGGTTTGGTGCCAGAGTTTTCAGGTTGCAAGAGATCAATTTCAGGGCCTCTGACATGACTAACGACTGTTTTTTGGGCAGCTATATGAATCTACTATAGAACTGAGACTAGAAGATCTACTTCTAATTCTACTAGAAGAATCTACTATGAGGAGGGAAAAGTGACAACAATGTTATCCTGTTGCATTCACTAACTTTGAAACGTGGATGGATACCATCAAATGGACTGAACACATAGCGCTGAGCTCTGCTTGAGACGTTAAAGTATGCGAACCCCTCAATGCTATCGAACACATTGTATGCTAACACCTTGCAAAAATCCAGCTTTTGCCAAATTTATTGGGAATTGATGTCTCCTATATCGGGCCACCGAGCTTCGCTCGTTATCTATTTTTATTGATAAACAGAATTTTTTTAGAATAATTGGGAAAGGACTAACAGGCACAGCCCAAAACTCTTTCTTCCCCGAACTTTGATTCATAAACTA
>NC_052516.1:24543069-24563069 GCF_014356525.2 Nilaparvata lugens
TTGGACTAGACAGGTACCTCATAACCACTATCTAGTGGTTCCAAATCTACCCAAGACTGCAGGTCCATTCACGCACAAGTCTATAACACATTTGGACATCATACTTGTCGAAGCAAAGGTTAGCTCGAGTTCCACTCAAGCTTCGAATAATTTTATAATTTGGTAATTTGTTCTGGAGAGGAAGCTCCTTATTGCTGTTAAATTGATTTGAAGGTTCCTTTGTGTTTTGACTGTGCAAAGGCTGAAAATAAACTTTCTACTCGTGATATTTTCTGAAAATATCAATTTTTGAAAAAGTTATTCAATCTACCAAAAATAACTCAACAAAGAGTTATTTTTGGTTATTTTTAGTAAATTGAATGACTATCTTATAAATTGATATTTTCAGAAAATTTTTGTTTAACTAGATCAACAATACTATAAAGAATCTATCCTCTGAATCTCTTACCGAATTTGAAATGTTTTTTCCCAAAAATTAAATCTTTAGGCGTCCATAACTCAAAAAGTGATGATCAGAAAAAAAATTTCCTGAGAAAACTTTTTCATTTTGATAGATTGATGATATACAAATCGAAAAACTTTGGAAAATATCACGAGTAGAAAGTTTATTTTTAGCCTTTGCACAGCCTTAAAGAAGGTGGAACCTCTCGGAAATTATCATTTGTCATGGAAAGGAATCTTTTAATGAATACCAGTCGATTTGATGTGGCGGTTCCTTTGTGTGTGGAACGTCTGCGGCGAGCGAAGTGAGCCCGCCTGATAGTGTATGCTATCTTCAGTTCTATTCAAATATCTAGCAGATCCAAGTCAAATAAGAGAGGACAACCGTGAAATATGCAAAATACCCGTGACAGAGTTGAAAAATCAAGCTGGAAGTCGCTGAGATCTCCCGAGCTGGGATTAGAGGAGCTCATGACTATTCAAACAATGGTGGAAGCTAGTGCAGTCTCTAAAAATGCAGAGAAGATTTTCCGACTGTCCTCAGCATCACGATATCCAAGGAATTATTCACATGCATCCGTGTTGGTGAATCATTATTCCACATTATTCATGATGCATATCATTGAAACGTTACAGAGATTTATAAACACTTGAAGCATCTGGGACTGAGTTGCTTGTACTCTATCTAGTTTCTCATGAATTTCAGTTTTAAATTATCAGTCATAGCAAAAGTAATCTACTTCAACATTTAAATTATACTATTGTAAAAAAACGTACTTCTCCAGGGCTACTCAATTCGTTTAGTTTCAAAATAATACCATAAAACCTTCTTGAAAATCTTTTGTTATTCTATATCAAATATTATTTAATTGACCGAGCGAAGTGAGGTCCAAGATTCAAGGCGACGGTTTTGCATTTCACTTTATGTTTAAGTATACTTTATGTTTGAATGTTCATATGTTGTGCATTTACAGAGAAACGCAGCTATAGATTTTCATGGAATTTGACAGGTATGTTCTTTTTTGAATTGCGCGTCGACGTATATACAAGGTTTTTGGAAATTATGAATTTCAAGGATGATATAAAAGGAAAAAGAGCCTCCTTCATACGCCAATATTAGAGTGAAAATCAGACTATAGAATTATTCATCATAAATCAGCTGTCGAGTGGATTATATTTTCCATTATAATATCTTTCAATGTTATTACATTGGTGTAATTTGGAAAAATAAATAAAAATAAATTGCTTGCCATGACCCATGCAATTCAATATCTCAATATAACTTGTTGAAAAATCAGCTGCTGTGTTGACTATTAATTGCATGCCTCATTGAATGCAATTATTTTCATGCACTATTAAATTAGCTATTGATTGTATGCAATAACGCATGTAATTAATAACCAAAATAACATGATATTGTCACTCGACCTTTCTTTGCTTTGAACTCGGGCTGTCCTGTTGCCAGTATGTCTTGAAGGAGATTAGCTTTTGATGTTAGCATTTTTGATACACCAACCCTAACAGCCATTAGCCGTACTCACACCGATATCTCGCCGACACAACATACAGACAGGATATACTCTGATGGACAGTATAAGAGGAGGCTGTGGTTTATAACTGCGCGAGGTCTACTGTTCACAGAACTGCAAGTATTGTTTTATTCTAACAATATGGTATCCATTCATTCATACGGTATCAATAATTCTTTATGTTACAATCAGAGAGGTATGTATTACCAGAGGAAAATGATCACTGGAAGCTGAAAGGTACCTCTACAATAGAGTAAAGCTTCTACTCAAGTTGAACGGTAACTCTTTGGTATCACCAGAGAAAACTTATATATATATTGTTTCATTCTATGATAACACATTCAGAATTATTATTACACTCGCGCTCCGCGCTCGGTAGGGGGCTTCGCCCCCTGCACCCCTATAGGGTGGGTTAGCAGCCTCCGCGCTTCGCGCACTGGCTGGGAGGCGGGCTTTGCCCGCCCAATAGTCTTTTATGACTGTATAGTGTTGGGTAGCAGCCTCCGCGCTTCGCGTTCCGGCTGGGATGCGAGCTTCGCCCGCTCAATAATCTTTCATGACTGTAAAGTGTTGGGTAGCAGCCTCCGTGCTTCGCGCTCCGGTTCACCAACAGAACAATTAACTACTCTTATTAATCTACTACGTCATCAGTATCGTTTTAGACAATTCTGTTACTACACTCTGTGGAGCAACTCTATAGAAAAGAAGCTGTTACTCAATTATAAGCTTTGATGAACGATATCTAGGCAATTATTTCCAGTTCTACAAACGCCAAATCTTTGAATCTTTCTCTCACTCCCTTTTTATTCACTCTATGAACTCTATCTCTCTCTCTTTCACACTCTCTCTCTCTCTATCATTCTCACTATCTCAATCTCTTTCACTCCATCACTTTCTCTCTCTTCCTCTCTCTCTTCCACTCACTCACACACACTCTCACTCACACCCACCTTCTCACTCACTCTCTCTCTTATTACATAATATGTAATCAATTATTTTTGTTATTTTTTTCTTGTAGAGTTGTGTGGTAGAGAGGGACAGGAGTCCTAGCTCCGCCCTAATAGAGTCAATTAATCAATCAATCAATCTCTTATTCTCACTCTCTCACTCTTTCTCTCTTCCACTCCCTCACACACTCTCTCTCTTTCTCTTCCACTCTCGCACACACACTCTCTCACTCACACTTACTCTCACACACTCCCTCTTTCTCGTTCTCACTATCTCAATCTCTTTCTCTCTATCTCTATCACTCTATCACTATCTCTCCCTCATTATCACTCCCTTCCTCACTCACTCTCTCTCTCTCATTCTCATTCTCTTTTTATTTTTATGTTGTTGTTTTAGAAGTGAACTACTTATGCTATGTAATTGTGTTGGCCTGGTTGGGTGGTAGAGGGGGAACCAAATGGATTCAACCCTGCCAGGAGAAAAATGAAACAATCAATCAATCTCACTCCTTCACTCTCTCTCTCTTCCACTCTCTCACACACACTCTCTCACTCTCAATCACTCCAACTCTCTCACTCTCTCTCTTTCTCATTCTCACTCTCTCAATCTCTCCCACTCCATCATTCTCTCTCTCTCCCTCTTCCACTCTCTCACACAAACTCTCCCACTCTCTCATACTCTCTCTCTCTCAATCTCTTTCACTCCATCACTCTCTCTCTTTCTTCCACGCTCTTACTCTCACTCACTCTCTCACACTCACTCTCTCTCATTCTCACTCTCTTACACACTCTCTCTCATCTCATTCTCCCAATCTCTTTCACACCATCACTCATTCCCTCTCTATTTCTCTCACCCTCTCTCTCTCACTTTCACTCTTTCTCACTCATTCTCTCTCACTCTATCTTTCTCTCTCTCTCTTTCTCTCACTCCCACTCTCTTTCTCCCTCTCTCACACAGACCAATTCGCTGAACAGTCAGTTTCAACTTGACTATCAAAGGATTTTGCATTTGTATAGCAGTGCAATGTGACACCGATTTCACCACAGTCATGACAAGTGTATATACATACCTCAAGTATATAAATATATGGATTGGTCTTTTGACATCATTTATCAAAGGCACCAATGGTCGGTCGTTCACACTGTCGATTTATGTGATACGAGTCCTATTGTGAACCTTACTAACTGTCATATCTATGTATACGACTACAAATGCCATGTAAATTTGGCATTTATATCTATATCATAAGATACAGCTATTATCTCATGTGTGATATTATAAAGGCCTACATATATGAAATTGACCTATTGGATGCCATGGGTTTATATAACAAAGCAACAGCTATAATTATTGACCGAACGAAGTGAGGTCTAAGATTCAAGTCGACGGTTTGGCATTTCTCTTAATGTTTAAATGTTTATGTTTATATGTTGCGCATTTACGGCGAAACGCGGTAATAGATTTTCATAAAATTTGACAGGTATGTTCCTTTTTCAATTGCGCGTCGACGTACATAGAAGGTTTTTGGAAATTTTGCATTTCAAGGATAATATTAAAGGAAAAAGGAGCCTCCTTCATACGCCAATATAAGAGTAAAAATCACACTATAGAATTTTTCATCATAAATCAGCTGACAAGTTATTACACAGATGTGTGGAGAAGCCAGTCTATTGCTGTATTTCCATTAGGTCTATAATTTCAATCAGGTACTTGTGGATGAGAAAACTGCGTGAGGTCTACTGTTCACAGAACTACTAGTATTCTACTATTCAGTTCTAATTTATGCTATACTGAGGTCCAAGTTATAATGACAGTGTTCGATTTAGCAACGGTATTGCTATCCTTGTCTATCATTCAACAAAGCGGACAGCACTATCTCTTTCTCGCTTTGCTCTGTTGACAGATCGTCTGTTAACAAAGTGAAATTGATAATCAAATATTTCAACTTAATTATGAAAATTCATTTTGCAATATTATTGAAAAATATTATTTTTTTCTAGATAAAATTATAATTGATCATTTAAAACGAGAATGAACAGTTAATATTACATCAATAGACCCGTATCAGGTTTCTATGGAAGGCATTGACAAGACAGAGAATCGGCAAAGTTGTTCTCCTATCTTCCTCCACTGCCATTATAACGTGGACCTCACAATAGTCATGTCACGATGAATATAACATATTGGAAAAAAACGTTAGCGAGTTCCTAATTTTGACGCAAGGCCAACATCGTTGTCACTCTATTTGTTTTTTGCTCTTTAATAACGCTCGAACGCTTGATAACTTCCACTGCGTTAATAATTATTAATAATGTCAGTAGCCATATATTTATGGGAAAAGTGACTTTCTGCAACCTTCCACGTTCGGCTATTATATAATACACCTATCCTATTATATTATATCCTATTATATTAAGCGATCAATTTCTGTATTCATAATATTATGGTTATTTATGTCTACCTCGAAAACGGCCTTAACGATTTTCAATAAACTCAGAACATAGTGAGTTTATGAAATAAAAACTTGATTGCACTAGGTTTCATCCCTGGGGAAACTCGCTGAAGGACATGAAAATGATAATAATTATTCATCCTTGAAAAACAGATGATAATTTCGTCGTCTGTCGATAACAGAAGATGCGAGTGCCTGTGTGGGAGAGACAGAATAAAGTTTAGCTGTTGAATCAATCAGCTTATCTCACAAGAAATATTATCTATAAATTATTTTAATCGACTTGATCAAAATAATCTGATTTGTTGACATGACATGGTTTATCATTCTAAACAAATGGAGTATATATCATAATTTTCAAAGTTTATTATTATTTCACATGTGATGAGTGTGTGTTATTTTGTTATTCAATTTAGTTTGTAAACAATCTAAATTAGAACTTCTCTGTTTTCAAATGTTTGGACTGAAAATTGGACCTGAATTAATTCAAGTGTATGGAACATAACATACGTTTTAGACTATTTATAGTGAATAAATCAAAATTCGGGGAAGAAACAGTTTTAGGCTTCGCATATTAGTCCTTCCTCAATCATTTTAGATAATTGGGTTTTGTTTATCAATAAATTAATAACAAGCAAAGCTCGGTGCTCCGATATTTATCATTATACACCTATTATACATATACCTATATTGTTTTATAGTACATATCAGTAACCATTCTGTATATATTGCTATCCAACCATATCTATCTAGCTTCCATATATTTATAGGTGACTAGCCGTCAGGCTCGCTTCGCTCGCCATATCCGATTAGCCAGGGGGCTCCGCCCCCTGGACCCCTGACTGGATCGTCCAGGAACGAGATCAACAGGCTCGCTTCGCTCGACTGCATATTTCATTTGAGCATTTTTATCATATGTTAGGACGATCCAGTGGGGGGTCCACACTAAACGTCTGGCTAAACGGATATGGCGAGCGAAGCGAGCCTGAAGGCTAGTAATATAATATTCCCAGGAATAGCTCTGATTAAAGTAGCAGAGCCCAATCAATTTTTCCGGGATTATGCATTTCAATCTTCAACTTGGTGCCAACCTAACAAAGACAACTCAACTGAATGCCAACCTGACAAAATTATTAATTTAGTTACCACTTAACAACTGTTTCGAAGAGGTACTCTCTCTAGATTATAGTTCTATATTAACATATGGTATGGACATTTCTCAATTATAAATTAAGAGAATAAGAAGAACATACATGCTACACACCCTCAAAAACCACCCTTAGAGTTGAAATATTGCCAAAATATTTCTTAGTACGCCTCTAAAGGGCCAACTGAACATACCTACCAATATTTGAACGTTTTTGGTTCGGTAGATTTTAAGTTCTGCGAGTGAGTGAGTGAGTGAGTCAGTCAGTCAGTGAGTGAGTGCCATTTCGCTTTTATTATATAGATTGGGATTTCTGAAACATTTATTCTATTGTTTTGTCGTGCGTATTCGGTAAAATTTTTCTATATATATATTGCTATTCCACCACATATAACTATCTGGTTAACACATAATTCAGGTAGGTGAATAGGATTTCTAAAACACATATGAAGTATATATGTTAGACTATTAAACCGGTGCAAATGTGACTGTGAGGAGGGCAGCCATTACATTGGCTATGATAATAATCAATTATTGCAATATTGTAGCTCTTCACCGTAGTCTGGTTGGAATGGTGAGTGGTGACCGATATTTTCAAAGCACCGATTCGAAGCTGTTCCAAACCAATAACTGTTCTACAGTGGTGAAATCGTTATTTTGAGTGGTGCATGCTTTTGTTCCCAGAACGATCTGTTCCCTTGTTTCATTGGTTTCATTTTTCTCAATTCTGTTGTTTACTACCCAGAGAGAATGGAATGTCCGTTTTATATTTGCGTTACACATTTTGTAATTTCAAGTTAGAATAGAATAAAAATTACTTTATTAATCAGTTGTAAGGAATACATTAGAACAGTGTCAATATGAAACTTATGAAACTTATATTTATTCATGACTCTTTATTCATTTATTCAATAAAAACATTATCAAAATGATAAGGAGAGGGAAAATAAGGTCTTGAGTTATTCCTCTCCCAAATTTAGATAACACATAGTCCGAAATAGGTCAAGTCTTGTAGTTCTTCAATTCACAAAATTTTCAGTCCTCAAGTATTTTCACAAAGTAGATTTTCAAATTTAGATGCTTCAAAACGAAACATTGAAGAAATATTCCACATTATAACTAAAATAGGAAATACTCACATATTAAAAATATAATTTTGAGCAATTACCGAAAAACAAACTTAATTCTAAAAGCACAGCTGATCTTATAAAGTTCTATACTCTCTGTAAAGGTGCGTACAGATATGCGCACTGCGAACATGAGCAATTCACTTCTAATCAGCTGATTATATCTGTATTTTTACAAACGTCAAGATACAGATATAAAAAGCTTGGCATCAGCTGTTCAAAAGTGAATTGCTCATGTTCGCGGCGCGTAAATCTGTACGCACCTTAGCACACCACTCTCGTATCTCGCAACACACATTTGAGGGCCCTTAAGTTTATTTTCATTTATAATTCAATAGAAACTATCATAAACATAGATTATACATTTTTAATTCCTCAACTCCCATTCAAATATCATTATTATCATTAGATATCATATCTATCCAAATTTGAAATTTTTTGTTGCATCTGATTTGTATATTCAGATTTATGGTTTAGTGTATAAATTCAAATGGACTTAACCTACATAACATTTGGACAAGAGAAAATTATGAAATTGAAGACGTTTTGGGCAATACACTGTTTTTTCTTTTCCGACTATTGTATAGTTTGGACTCTATACAATAAATAAATTAATTGAAAAAAATTCTCCTTAGTTCATTGTTTAAAGCTGGCATGTTATTCTATCCATGTATTTTTATTATTTATATGCAACTGTACCTGTTTTAAAATCTATTCAAGCTTGGCGGGACCAATTTTCTAATGTATTT
Source organism: Nilaparvata lugens (assembly GCF_014356525.2). Lineage (NCBI taxonomy): Eukaryota > Metazoa > Arthropoda > Insecta > Hemiptera > Delphacidae > Nilaparvata > Nilaparvata lugens. The sequence continues at coordinate 24,551,463 of NC_052516.1, forward strand.
TATCGAATAGAATGATTGATTGAGAGAGAAGAGTTTCAGAATGGTTTGTCCCCCCCTCCTATCACAATGCGATATGATGGGTAATCTTATACATCAGTGAATCAATAATTACTCATTCATTGATTAATTTGATTTCAAATCAGACAAGGAAGATCTGTATCTGGATTTAACAAACTTCATTTTTAAAATTAAAAATGTCTGCCCACAAATTGTAGGTAGATCCAAAAAGCTGTTTGTTTACAGCTAATTTTACACTTATTAGGAAATGGAGTGGCTAGTAAGAGAAGTGTTGGCCTACTGAACTCACAGTTGTTGTCAAAAATTTGTATATTTTCAAAAATCTGTTGCAATAACTCTTGGCGGGCCGGACAAAATCTATCCGCGGGCCGGATGTGGACCGCGGGCCTTTGGTTGGAGAGCCCTGTCTTAACCTAATCCTTTGGACAACATTAACTTTTTATCAAAATTTTTGAAGAGAAATAGTACAGGCTGAGCCTGATTTTTCTCCAACCTCATAATTATATCATGATTGTACTATTTTGAACGATAGAAGAATGAATGAATTATATTATTATAATATCTATTGCGATTATTGTCAAGAAATTAGTCTCAAATCCCACAAAAGCATAATATCCTCGTATATTGAGAAATATACAATACGAGAGTCTCCATATTCAAGATTTATCTGCATTTTAGTGATGTGGAGCTCAGTGGGTCATGACTGGACAGGAAGTGGAAGAGTATTTCCTCTTAGCATTCCCATTTCATGATAAAGAAAGAGATGAAGTGATAGTATGAGGCTATCAAATAAAGATGGGAATGTTGGAAGAAATGGTATGCGGAAGTGTGACTTTATTGACAATATGATACGACTAAGGAATTGGAGAAGAGGACAGTGATAACAGAAGTAAGAAGGAATAACAGAAGTCAACATGTGTGGGAGGAGAATATAAGGATGAACGTGGAGGAGAAGGACAGTGGTGAGAAGGAGAGGGGTGAGGAGGATGAGAGGAGGACGATGAGGAATAGTAGGAGGTGATGAAGGTTTAGGGGAAGAAGGAGAAGGAGGAATAGATTGATGAGAAGGTGGAAGTGGTGGAGGAGAAAGCTAAGATGAATAAGGTGTAGGAAGAGTTGAAGGAGAAGAAGATGAAAAAGGAATAGGACGTGAGGTATCAGTGACAAAGGAGGAGAAGGAGCGAGAGGACTAGAAAGAGGTGGTGAAGAGGAATTTATGAAGAAAAAAGAGAGATCAGGAGAGCGAGACGGAGGACGGTTGAGTATAAAAATAGAGAGGGAAACTGAAAAACAAAATCAGCGATTGAAAAGGTTGTGTAAGAAACTGAAGGGAGAGTAGGAAAATTATTGGTGATTAGGACCGCATAGAAAGACAATGTCTAATTATATAGACGCCTGTTTCTGAAAAAGTCCATCAAAGGAAATAATGTATCTATTAAATTTGAATAGCTGAGGAAAAATCGAGAAAAAGTTGTCGCCTATCACGATAAAGTTGTTGAGAATTGAAATATTTGAAGATTGATACATTCAAAATCGGGTTCCATGAGGGAAAATATCTTCTTCTCTAAGATCATTCTTCTACGTCCCACCGAGCGCTTACCAACTATTCTACCTTGAATTATGAGGTGCAGAATCATGTACTTGGGTCCTCTCATAATGTGTCCAAGGTATGTCAACTTTCGTATTTTAATGTCACGCACAATATCCAGTTGCTTACCCATTCTCCTGAGAGCTTCTATGCTCGTGACTATCCGTCCACGATATACGGAGTATCCGCCGTTAGCTCCACATTTCAAATGCTTGAAGTCTGGTCTCACATTCCCTATTTAGTGTCCATGCTTCCAACCCATACAAGAGAACAGGGAACATATTGTTTCAAGAGAACATGAAGAATAAGCCTACATGCTTTCCATTTATAGTAGAGTCATTTTATTTATTTATTTATGAAAACATGGAAGCATACAGGATTTTCCCAATAACTGCTTCCATAACACAATAATCACAATAGTTGATTATAAGAGTACAAAAAAGAGATAAGAGAATTGAGAAGACCTCAACTGTAATTTTATTCGAAATTTTTGAATATTAAAAAGTTTTCAAGTCTCCAAGACATTTTTTAGAAAGATTCTTCCAGTCATTCTAGCTAAATTTTTGGAAGAGACTCAACAAAAATAATGACAAGTTTGAGTCAGGTCCGAATCGAAGCAAGAACGTAACACAGAAAATAATGTAGTCCACATCAAAAACAAAAAAAGGCTCTTCGGTGATAGAAGAGGGGGTTCCATGGATGCCCTACATAGTTGGTAGAGACGAGGGGAGGCTTAGAAAGTGTCCTTGGAGTCGTCGTGGTCTAGTAACTATGAAGGGGGGTACTGGATGCTTGAACCCCCTTTCGAGGGTACACGGTGCCGGGGACCCTCAGAGAAGGGGTGCTCAGAGAGGGTAGGATCCGGGACAGTTTGGGAAAGAAAGATAGCTTCAATATATTGGCAAGATATTGGAGCTGAGGTCAAAGAATTCGTTGACTCTACTTGAGTGAGCACCCCCCCCCATCGGTAAGCACCCTAGAACGATGTCCTCTTATTTCGTTCGTCCATGTGTATTGCTTCAGGACACGTGAGCACCCCCCCCCTTCCATCACACATACACACATGTAAACAACACACACGCATGCTCGCCACACATCGTAACCCTAGAATACTACCATGTCTCTCATATTATACCTCAACCTCCCGGTCCAGGGTTGAAGGACCACTCCAGAATGGGTGTACCCTTATTGACCGGGGACGGAGTGGTTTTTCAATTATCTTGTAGGACACTGACCCTCTATCAAATTGGAGTTTGTCGATTTTTGAGGATGTTTTGACCTGATTGTAGTTACACAGTTCATCAATTCATTTAATACATCCATTCATTTACATATGATTGATTACAGAATTCGTTAAGATATAGAATTTATCAATTTATCCATTATTGACATAAGATTGATTACAAAATTCGATAAGATATAGAATCTATCAATTTATCCATTTATTGACATAAGATTGATTACAGAACTCGGGATGAATCAGTCATTCACCCAAGACTGTGAATTGGTTGAATTGAATTGAAATTAAGACCTAGGAGGGCGGAGTTAGGGCGCACCCGTCTCTCCCTTACACTTGAACCTCTAATATAATACTATTTCATATTCTGATCAAATAAACCAACAATCAATTGGATGAATAATTGAATGAATTTTCAAATTTATACAAAAACCAAACTTGGATTAACCATATGTCAGCAAAAGTGATGTTCATGTTAACTATAGTGATATTCACGTTGAGAAAAATTGTTATTTGTTGGGAAACTCTATGAAAATGATCGACTTTTGTGCGTCCATCCTTCTCGAAAAAATTTAATCGATAAGCCTAATAGCCTTTATCAAGTTATTCAAAAAATCTCTTAACAATAAAGAGTATATCACAGGGATTTTATTGTATCTTTTCTGTTTAGGGCTACTTGTAATATGAATAGAAATACAAATCGCTTATTTTATCACAACATGTTTCGGACATCCAAAAAAATCTGGTGTGGTACACTCACACAACTTTCCTTACTCATATTTGAAACTACGATCAGACTTTTGTATAATATGTGTATAAATATATAAATATAATTGTTTTCAGAGTACTTTTTCCTTTGTGTAAATTGTGAAATTCGATGATATTTTTAGTCATCATTTTTTTAAAGTCGTCAACACAGCTGATCTACAGATGAAATATCTCGACTATTTGTTCTTTCTATAAACTGCGCTACCTACCTACCTCATGCATGAGAAGGAGGCTACAAAGTCCAATTCTCAAGGATGGGGTGGACCCCTCATTATTAGTTTCCCAGGAGGGAGACTAATGCCAGCTAATAGAGCTGATAAATAACTATACAGGGTATAAATTTGAAAAAAATCGGTCAATCATTTTTGAGAAAATCGTGAAAAACATGGTTTTTTAGAGATAATCCGCCATTTCTTCTCAAGGAAATTACGGAGCTCCTGCAATTTTCCCAGAAATGAGACTCATGTCAGTTGATAGGGCTTATAAATAGCTATCCATGGTATGAATTTAAAGAAAATCGTTAGAGCCGTTTTCGAGAAAACCGTGAATAACATGGTTTTTTAGTAATTATCCGCCATTTTTCACAAGAATATTACGGAGCTCCTGCAATTTTCCCAGAAATGAGACTCATGTCAGTTGATAGGGCTCATAAATAGCTATCCATGGTATGAATTTAAAGAAAATCGTTAGAGCCGTTTTCGAGAAAACTGTGAAAAACATGGTTTTTTAGTAATCATCCGCCATTTTTTCCGCCATTTTGAATTCAATTTCATTGAATTTCTTATTGTCAGATCATCATGGTATAAGGACCTTGAGTTGAAAGTTTCAAGTCAATCGATTGATAAGGAATGGAGTTATCGTGTTCACAGATATACACACATACACACACACATACACACACACACACACACCACACACACACACACCACACACACACACACACACACACACACCCAACACACACACACACCACACACACACACACAGACCAACACCCAAAAATCATGTTTTTAGACTCAGGGGACCTTGAAACGTATAGAAAACTTGAAATTAGGGTACCTTAATTTTTTTTTGGAAAGCAATACTTTCCTTACCTATGGTAGTAGGGCAAGGAAAGTAAAAAGTACTGAGATTTGTATTTATATTTATAACTACTTTTAAAAAAGGCATTACTGTCCGAAACATGTTGTGATAGAACAATTCAAAAAGGGCACTGAGATTTTTATTTCTATTTTATAACAGGCAGTTTTTTCCCATGACCACGTGCTGTCATCTCAATATACTGTACATCCTCCTTATCACCCACGCACAGGTCAAGTACTGATATGAGCATCACCCTCATAAAAAATAAACATGCAGGTAGCATCTATTCACAGTAATATCACCAATCGTTTGTACACAGGGAACAGCTCTTTATTCTGATGGAAAATTCTCAACTCACCTGTTAGAGCAGGTATTTATATCAGAGCAGAATGCTGAGAATGGAAAAACTCTCACAGATGTCAAAATGTTTGACATACCGTATGGATAGCATGTGTCAAAAGCAGCTGAATGATTCGTGGAATAGACATATTCAAAAAGGCGCATTCAGAGATGAATCATTGAAACGGAATGGGCAAATAGGACTCCATTAAAAAGAACAGTAGTCTTTTTTCACCCTTTTTTATTCGTTCCCATGACTCTCTCCCAATCGTTTGTTACGTTCATCTCTATCGCTTCATGTTTCTATGTTTCTTTTATGTTGCGTCTGTCTATGTATCCCCTGGAAGCTGATTATTGGCAATTTCTGCATATTCCTCCTTTGAGTGGAACATCTGGGTCCCCGGATACAGGTGAATATATCTCACTTACTTTCTGAAAGGAAACGTCTCAAATAAATAATCAATCCTTCTTCCATGTTCGTTATGTATTTATTATGCATTTAAAGTCGTTCATCTACACTTTAGTAAAGATAATTAGGATATTATTAGGATAGGAAGAGAGTAATGAATAACTTATAGCGTTTCATCAACAGATATTTCAAAAACTACCTATCATTCCTGCAACAAAACTGTGGTCCAGTGTGTTATGTAAAATTTTGTTGCTTTCACATTATATTTGCAAAAAGTTTTTTTAAATACTTTGACAGATTATACTTCCATAAGACTTCAAACGTTAATTCATTTTTAGAAGTTTATAGGCCTACTACTTAGCATTTATTATTTTTATGAAGATTATAGTTTTATTACTCATCCTACTGCTAGTATTAACAGATCTCATATGGGATATTAAAGGAAAGGATTGGCTTATACCCGTGCGGGATAGGAAAATTATGCTTGACGCATCATCACGTCTGAACTACTGGACTGATTAACTTGAAATTTTGCATATAGATTCTTAATTCAGTGTCATTGTTTACAAGATGGTGTTTCTTGAATGGTTCCAAATTTTCTTAAATAACTCAATATTATTCGTTACAAGTGGTAATTGAGTGAAAATCTCTAATCAATTTATTAATTCAAGCCATCCTAATTCAAAATTCATAGGACTGAAATTTTATAAAAATTGTACACGTGAAATTCTAACCTCATTTTGGACTTTGTCACCTATAAATTTTGAAGAAGAATAGGACAAGGACTACCTTATTATTTTATCTTCCAATGTTATTACATTGGTCTCATTCGAATTGTAAATGAATGAAAAAACAATTGACCGATGATGGTTATAGGTCTATTCTCAACTCTTGAAGATTCCACTTGGTCAAGTTTTCAGTTTGTTCAGTTTCAAAATAAACCTGTGAGGAGCACGGGTTACCTGACACTCTAGAATAATTCCATATGCTTCATCTATAGTGAGGTCCACGTTATAATGACAGTATTTGATCAACTTTGCTTTTGCTATCCTTGTTAACATCCATCGACAAAGCCGGTGGTACTATCCTTTTCTAGGTCCACAACGATGCCAATTATGTTTTTGAAAGTGTAGAAATATAATCAATTTATGCAGAGAATCGGCATCGCTATTCTTCTATCTTTATCCACTGCCATTATAACGTGGACCTCACTATAGCGACAAAATTGTACGTTAAAAAGTGATGCGCTCAAGAGAAAGTCAAATGCATGAACAACATAAAACAAGATGTGGAAAAGCTTATTATCGCATCATAATATATCTATCAAGATTCTCTGAAATGTATTCAATGATGTACTTTCATTATCGTCACTTATGATTGAACTGAATGGATCTTCTATACATGTTGTCAAATTGTAATTTAATTTTATGACGAATGAACATCTATTAAATTTTTATTGATTTATCATTTTAGGAAGGTGATTTTCCAGAAGTATTTCAAGCCTAGGTGATGATGATTGTTGACGCCGTTTGAATTTAATGGAGTTTGGCGCCTGAGTAGTTAGGTTCTATCTTCCCCATCACTGGCGCACTCTAGTTCATTATTGTTTAATTGTTTGTTTTGGAGTTTTCAAGTCAGTCGGTTCGCATAGCTGCCTTCGTTGACAGGATAGCTCGACTCGTTCGTTGATTTGTTTCTCTTTCTCTCTTTCTGCAGTGCCTGTCTACATCGTAAATCATCAGAGGTCAAGTGGTTTATTCTCATTTCTCTATTCCTTAATTCTTTCCTTTACCTTCTTACCATCCAAACCTCTAGATAAAAATCACTTGGACTTACAGCATAGATCATCAGCCGGGGTAAGTTTAAATAATAGAGTATTTCATTGCATTATGAATGGATTCATTAGTATTTTTCCGCCAGAATATATTAAATATTAAATCGATTAAAATTACAGTCCACTTAATCAGAAATTCGTATAACTAATGATGATGGGATGAATGATAATACAATGAAGGTAGAGTTATGAATGAATAAAAAGTATATATCCAATATATCCAACGAGAGAGAAGATTAAGAACAACAGGAAAAGGACAAAGTGGAGAATGAGAAGAATAGAAAAGAAGTGAGGAATTGATGGTGAAGGAGGAGGAGGAAGAAGAAGGAGAGTACAAAGAGGAGGAGCAGGATGAGGAAAAGGAGGATCAAGAGTTGGAGAGAACGAGAAGAAAGACGTTGAGAAAGATAAGTAGGAGGAGGAGCTGGAGAAAGAGAAAGAGCTGGAGGAAGAAGAGGAGAATGAGGAAGTGGAAGAAGAGGAGGAGGAAGGGGAGAAGGAGGATAAGGAAGAGGTGAAGAAGGAGGAAGATGAGGGGAAAGAGGAGGAGATGAATGAGAGGGAGGAGGGGGAGTTGGAGGAGGAGAAGGTAAAGGATGATGAGGAGGAGGAGGAGCAGAAGAACATGTGAGAAATAATGAAGAAGGAGTAGAAAATGATTATTATGGTGATCAAAAAGAAGGACAGAAAGAATGGAAAAAATAGAGGAGAGACAGAACGCAGAATAAGAAGTGAGCCAAAGAAAATCTGTGGAAAGCAACAGAAAAAACGGCTGCACGTAAAAAGCGCCAGGCCAGCAGAACCGATAAGAGAATCCCTACATCAATTTATCACTCCACAAGTAAACTTTCTGTCTTACTTCGTCACTGAATCTTCTCTCTCCCCTCTCTCTCACTCCTTCCACATCTCATCACTCTTTTTCTCTCTCTTCGATGGATATCCAGCAGCCAATAATAGGAGGCACAACACAGAAAAGACCTGGATTGGCGCGAAAGGTTTCTCTTCAAACTTTTATACCTTCTTTTCGCATTCTGCCAAATTTCTCTTTTCGGAGGGAATTTTTTTTCCGGCACCGCCATCGTCGACTCGTATCATCAGTCAATACTATCTTGTGTTTGCCATCGGTTTTAGCACTTTTTTGCTGCTAGTACTTATTCTTCCACCTCTTCTTCTTCTTCTTCTTCTTCTTCTTCTTCTCCTTCTCCTTCTTCTTTCTCTTCTTCTTCTTCTTCTTCTTTTTCTTTCTGCCAGTGCATCTCTCATTACATTTCTCAACATCATCTGAGTCTAATCTAAAGGTGCGTACAGATATACGCGCCGCGAACATGAGCAATTCACTTTTAATCAGCTGAATATATCTGTATTTTGACAGAAACGGTAAGACATAGATATAAAATGCTTGGCATCAGCTGATTAAAAGTGAATTGCTCATGTTCGCGGCGCGTATATCTGTACGCACCTTTAGAGTGTCTGAGTCTAAGAGTGAGTCAGCTTTCACCGTGCGCAAGGGAAGGTCTCAGCTCATCTAGTTCTCAGTTCATCCAGTACCTTTCTAATCATTATTTTCTTGAATTACTAAAACAAATGAGAACTTGAACAATCTAGTTTGTCCAGTTTCACGACATCAAGATACAGTTGCACACTATAGTGAGGTCCACGTTATAATGACAGTGGATAAAGATAGAAGAATAGCAATGCCGATTCTCTGCATTGATTAATTATATTTCTACACTGTCAAAAGCATAATTGGCATTGTTGTGGACCTAGAAAAGGATAGTACCACCGGCTTTGTCGAATGATAGACAAGGGTTAGCAAAACCAAAGTTGATCAATACTGACATTATAACGTGGACCTCACTATAGTTGAAAATCTTCATTGCAAAAATACTTAAAGACTGAAAATTTTGTGAATTGAAGAACTACAAGACTTAACCTATTTCGGACTATGTGTTATCTAAATTCGGGAGAGGAATAGCACAAGGATACCTCATTTCTCCTCTTCCTATCATTTTGATAATGTACTTATTGTATAAATGATTAAATAATAGAGTTGGGGATGATTGAGAATAGGTTAGGGAGAAGTTAATTGAAGGTTGAAGATGAGGTTTTTGAGGAGTTGAGTTTGGAATTAGTTATTTGTGCAACTAGTGCGCAAAGTGCCACTTTGCTGCACCGAAAGAAACGTTTACGCACGAGCCGTGGGCGAGTGCGGAATGATGGTTTCTTGAGTGCAGCAAAGAAACTTTGCGCACGTATTGCACATAAAATTTTTCCTACAGTTACCATAGAATGTAAAAAGTCAGTAATAGACGGTGAACTTGTCCTACACCATTCAAATTCATTTATTTGCCATAAAATAATACAGATTGATAAAATAAATATTTTAACTTACAAAATGGCACTACCGGCAAAGAAAACTTGTGCGCCGGCAGTGAGTTCGAGCAACTAGGTACAGCAAACATGTCAATAGAAAAAAAAAGAGCTAATTCAAACCACTAGAATAAATAAAACTATGGAAACCAGGTCACATCTCTATACTTACAAACGATAAGACAAAGTAACAAAATCATAGTTTGATAGACAACTTTTCAGATAGTAAGGGGGAAATAATTTGAATAAAACATGATAATAAGAGTTGATGAATGCCTAGAGTTGAAATAGTTTGACTACAACATTTTAGGTCTTGATCCAGTTCTCAATTTTTGTTTCAAGTGCTTTTGAGGGTTTTATTTTCATAAAATGTTCTGGAATAATATTAATTAGTTTATTTACTATGTAGTTGAATTGTCTTCTGCATATAGTAAAGTCAGTTCGAGGAACAATTATGTTTGCAGATCTGAAAATATAATTAGTTTGATGCAGTGTAAAGATATCTGTATGATTGCTGATATATTTGATTAGATTTCTAATATATAGCTGTCTGACTGTCATAACTCCAAATTCCAGAAAAAGTTTGTGAATAGGGTATCGTCTGGGCACTCCCAAGGCTGCCTTGAGAATACCCTTTTGAATGACATTCAATTTTTTAAAATGTGCATTGAAAGCGCCACACCAAATAAAATGTTTGTTTGTGCAAATCTTTAGTATTTTTAATGCTGATAATAAATATTGCAACCATTCCACAAAAGAATTATTTCAAATTCAGTCTGAATGACAATAGAATGGATATTATAAAGTTATATGAGATTCCATTATAATAATACTTCCTCTACAAGAAGTCATCAACAAGACTAGTGTAGAAATGGCACTTGTCTGGATAATGTATGTATTTTGAGCCATCAATGAGCCTCAAAATACTTCACCCGTGACTGACAGTTTAATATTCTCCTATCCGAAACACCCGTAACTAACAGTTAATATCTCCTATCCGAAAACACAAAGTTAGGCAGCAAAACTTTGCTTATACTTAAACGGTGCCCATTAATTTGGTTTATTGATTAATTTGTCTATGCGATCAAAGCTGTAAGCTTATGTTTTAATTTGTCTATTAATGTAAATAAACGGTGCCCATTAATTTGGTTTATTGGTTAATTTGTCTATGCGATCAAAGCTGTAAGCTTATGTTTTAATTTGTCTATTAATGTAAATAAATAAATAAGTTAATAGGCCCAGGACTGATCAAGGATTAGGCTAGTGATCAGCCCTCAGGACAGACTTCTAACCTGACCATTCTATGAAATTTTCATGTGTATTTTTTATTCCAGTTCCAAATATCGTCAATTTTGAGTCTGAATGATATATATTATACACAATTAGTGTAGAAATATAGTTCCAGCTTGTTTTTTTTTCTTGTAAATACATTAGTGAACGTGTCAATTTGGCCTTTCTGCTTTTCTGGCCAATCGCCCAGTAGCAGCATGAAATGTATAATTAAGGTTATAGGCTTACTGCATTATTTAAAACGTGATTGAATTATATTATAAAAACATTACATTCACCTGAAATTCTGAACGTCAATCATTCAAGTCACTGTTGAGTAAACAATATATTGTATTGTGTTTTTGATTACAGTATTCAATAAATCTATTCTGTATACTGTTTCTAATTCATCAACGGCATTCATTGACGTTGTTCTACGAAAATGTGAGTAGAGATGTTTCAGGGAGTTGAAGAGCTGAATAACTTTTTTTAAAGTGTAAATATTTATGTTTCAAACCTAATGGATACATTATTGTTTTGAAAATATAATCTCAGTGTCAGTAATAAGAGAAACCTAACCACATAAGTAATTGAAGATATAAAAATACTTGATTCCTTGATCATAGAAATGATCAATAAATGTTTCCAATGTCTTCCTGTTAAAAATATAGGCATCTCACACATAAAAAATC
>NC_052516.1:24568069-24571959 GCF_014356525.2 Nilaparvata lugens
AGCTCAACTTCTTCGTTTGGGGTGTCCAACACCCCAGAGTATCTTTTACATAGGACTTTTATCAAATACTTTTTTACAAAGATTTACTTGTATTGACCACTACAAATGTGGTATGGGATGATGGATCAAATTTGGAATAAATGTTATGATTCTCTACAAATTGAGGTTCAGAACAATAAAATGAATAGACGTGAATTTTTGATGAAGTTGTCATTGTCAATGATCAAGCCATTCGTTCAAACCAGATTAGGAGCTCCAACACTCAGGCGGAACTTCCAGTACAGGCGGAACTACAATAGTACAGGCGGTACTTCAAAAATAAGTATAAATATTGATAAGCAGTGCTTTACTTTCGATTTCTGTATGCACTTGGAACAAAAATTATTAAGAAATGATGAAGTATGGTCTTAGTACTTGTTTTTTACATATTTTTCAAAGAAGAATGCAAAATTAAATTGGAGTGTTCAACACCCCAGTGTGTCTACTGTGTTAGCATGAAGTAAGTGTGTCTCTGTAGGGTTAATTATAGTGTAATAAAATTGCATGAACAGACGTTATCATGTTCAAAAGAAGTTGTAATCTATTTTGCATGTACGTCTATTGAATTTAACCGTCGTGAAATGAGATCAAATGTAACAGAAGAAATACCAATAAACGATTTGGATCCCAGTGTGATTACATCGTTCCACGGCTATTGAATACTTTTTTTATTTGAAACATTTGAATTGGATCCCTGTCACATGATGGACATACGAATATGACTCTGTCGCAATTAAAGTACAGTTAAATGCAACCAATTGCTACATCAATGCCGTTTATTTTCCTCCTTCAACCCATTCAAATATTCTTCTCCAGTACGCTGAATACGTGGAATCTCTTAGTAATCTACTTAATGGTAATTTTATGATTATTGGAGACTTTAATTTACCAGAAATTTCCTCCTCCGATTATGATTTTCTATTGGCTCAGTAAAAGCAAGAATTTTGTATAACTTGATGTCTTTTTATGACCTCAACTCTTATAGCTCAGTTGTAAATGAACTTGGTAGGACCCTAGACCTTGTTTTAAGTAATTCCCCGTAAGCGTTGAAACGAATGATGATCCCCTCCTTCCTGTGGATGGCCATCATCCTGCATTGAGTGTTGATGTCTTGTATATTGCATTTTCTTCGGGGTTAATCCAAATAATTCCCTAGAATCTCGTTATAATTATGCTAGAGGTGATTTTTCAGGTTATATTGTCTCCTAAGAGACAGTTGCTGGGACTCCCTATTTCACTGCACTGATGTGGATAGTGCTGTGGATGTACTATATAAGAAAATCTATTATTGCATGGATGAATGTATTCCTAAGATAATAAGTAAGAGGAAGAGCAGTAAATATCCTCCATGGTTTACTCCTGATATTGTTCGTGATCTAAAAGCGAAAAATAGGTATTCACGGAAAAGAAGATCTTCTCCTACTATGATAATCTTTTCAGAACGTTGCGAGCTTCACTCAAAGCTCGGATTTCCCTTGCATATGATAATTATATTGCGGGTATTCAGGCTGGCATCAGAAGTGACGTGAAACATTTTTGGAATTACATTAATACCAAGAGAAAGACATCATTTGTGGAAACATCCATGACACTAAATGGGGAGTTCTTCACTGGTTCTAGCATTGCCGAGGGATTTGCTACTTATTTTCAATCTGTATATGAGGCTGATGCACCAATCGCCCCTGGAGGGCGGAGAGAGGGCCGGAGGTGTCTGGATGTCTGGATTGATTGTTGATTTAGGTACAGTGTCTGGTAATGAGATTATTACTGCTATAGGTGCTTTAAGATCTGGCTGCTCTGAGGGCCCCGATGCAATACCTACATTTATTGCTAAAGGATATTCTAGTAGCTCCCCTGCACTTTATTTTTAATCTATCTGTGAAAACTGGCAAATTTCCTCTGAAGTGGAAAACTGCTAGAATTACCTCTGTTTTTAAGTCTGGTAAAAGAGCTGATATTAGTAATTTCAGACCAATTTCTATCTTAAATTGTTTTTCAAAAATATACGAAAAAGTTTACATTCTAATATTTTTAAACAGGTCAGGAGCATCATTGCGGATGAGCAGCATGGTTTTTTACCTGGTCGTTCAACTGTCACTAACCTAATGACTTTTAGTGATAAAATATCTCAAGTTTGGATGAGGGAGGCCGTGTAGATGTTATCTATACGGACTTATCCAAGGCTTTGATACTATTAGTCATGGACTACTGTTGAAAAAGCTTAGGCGGATGGTTTTAGTGATAATTTAGTGAACCTCCTGCAGAGTTATCTGCAATCAAGAATGCAGTTTGTTAAAATTCAAAATTTCAAATCCAAATCATTCATATGTGCATCTGGGGTACCTCAGGGTTCCAATCTTGGCCCACTCTTGTTCCTCTTGTTTATAATGATGTCCCTACTATTATAAAGAATTCTTCCTGCCTGATGTACGCAGATGACGTCAAATTGTTCAGGGAGATCAAGAATGTAAATGATGGGCTTGCTTTACAGGGCGATATCAACAATTTTACCAATGGTGTGAAACTAATGGTCTGAAGATGAATGTTACCAAATGTAAGTTCCTAAGTTTCAATCGCCAATTGAGACTGCACATTAATATTTACCACGTAATAACAGGCCATTGGAACAGGTGACGAATTTCAAAGATCTTGGAGTGGTTTTCTTCAGATTTTTCCTTCAATTCGCACATTGATTCAATAGCTGCTAGGGCCAACTATCAAAAATAGGGTTTATTCTGAGGACCTGTTCGCCCTTTAGTGATGTAGAGCCTTTGATTCTGATTTATAAGTCACTAGTGAGAAGCTTGCTAGAATATGCCTCAGAGATATGGAATCCATATCATATGGATAGAATAAATGTTCTAGAACGGCTTCAAAATAAGTTTTTAAGAATCATGTTCTATAAAAATTTAATCGTTTTTGTCCTTTTGATTTCCCAACAGAGTCACTGAGAACTTTATTCCATATTACATCATTAAAAGTTAGGCGTGATGTTAGAGCACTTATTTTTCTTTCTGATCTCTTAAATAATGAATTGATTCATCATACTTGCTATCTAAAATGAATATTTATATCTCACCTGTGGCTCGTCGATCTGAATTTTCTTTTCTGGTTCCTCGTTCGAGAACACTTAGAATTCACAATTCTCCTCTCAACAGAATTCAGAGAAGCTACAATAGTTTGTCCGGCACCTAGATCTCTTCTGGTTCTCTCGCGCTAGATTCCGAAAAGCTCTATACAATGGTCTGGTCTGAGCATTGATATTGTGATCTGGTCTACATCGATCATTTTTTCATGTGTGTGAGTGTGCATATGTTTTGGGACTTGGAACTCATTAATAAGTTATTTTTGGTTATTTCATTCTTTTAATACTGTGTATTAGAATTTTATATTTTCCATTTTTGGACCTTTTATGAGTAGTATTTCCATGCTTTGTATTCATCTCATCTTTTCATATATTTTTTTTAAATGATTGTATTTTTCCATATTATCATTTTGTACCTTATTACCATATGTAATAGGATAAATATTACATTTGTACCTTATTTCTTTTCATGATTTTTATAAGTTTTCTATATATTATATTTTAAGATTTTGCATTTTCTTGTAAAGGAGACATGTTTGGGGAAACCCGTGTCTCCATTGTAAATGAATGAATAAATAAATAATAAATGATAGAGTTACAAGTTTTCCCCCAACTTAGAATTTTTTATTCAGTTTCCACTGAGTTGAAATTGTGTAACAAATATTCGACTGGTTGAATTGTTAATTAATTACTGTGATGGAATTTATTTTTCCCTTAATCAGTTATAAGCGACTGTTGTACCGTATGCTCGGGACTACAATCACCT
>NC_052516.1:24572059-24708849 GCF_014356525.2 Nilaparvata lugens
TGAAGTATATATGTTAGACTATTAAACCGGTGCAAATGTGACTGTGAGGAGGGCAGCCATTACATTGGCTATGATAATAATCAATTATTGCAATATTGTAGCTCTTCACCGTAGTCTGGTTGGAATGGTGAGTGGTGACCGATATTTTCAAAGCACCGATTCGAAGCTGTTCCAAACCAATAACTGTTCTACAGTGGTGAAATCGTTATTTTGAGTGGTGCATGCTTTTGTTCCCAGAACGATCTGTTCCCTTGTTTCATTGGTTTCATTTTCTCAATTCTGTTGTTTACTACCCAGAGAGAATGGAATGTCCGTTTTATATTTGCGTTACACATTTTGTAATTTCAAGTTAGAATAGAATAAAATTACTTTATTAATCAGTTGTAAGGAATACATTAGAACAGTGTCATATGAAACTTATGAAACTTATATTTATTCATGACTCTTTATTCATTTATTCAATAAAACATTATCAAAATGATAAGGAGAGGGAAAATAAGGTCTTGAGTTATTCCTCTCCCAAATTTAGATAACACATAGTCCGAAATAGGTCAAGTCTTGTAGTTCTTCAATTCACAAAATTTTCAGTCCTCAAGTATTTTCACAAAGTAGATTTTCAAATTTAGATGCTTCAAAACGAAACATTGAAGAAATATTCCACATTATAACTAAAATAGGAATACTCACATATTAAAAATATAATTTTGAGCAATTACCGAAAAACAAACTTAATTCTAAAAGCACAGCTGATCTTATAAAGTTCTATACTCTCTGTAAAGGTGCGTACAGATATGCGCACTGCGAACATGAGCAATTCACTTCTAATCAGCTGATTATATCTGTATTTTTACAAACGTCAAGATACAGATATAAAAAGCTTGGCATCAGCTGTTCAAAAGTGAATTGCTCATGTTCGCGGCGCGTAAATCTGTACGCACTTAGCACACCACTCTCGTATCTCGCAACACACATTTGAGGGCCCTTAAGTTTATTTTCATTTATAATTCAATAGAAACTATCATAAACATAGATTATACATTTTTAATTCCTCAACTCCCATTCAAATATCATTATTATCATTAGATATCATATCTATCTAAATTTAAAATTGTTTGTTGCAGCTGATTTGTATATTCAGATTTATGGTTTAGTGTATAAATTCAAATGGACTTAACCTACATAACATTTGGACAGAGAAAATTATGAAATTGAAGACGTTTTGGGCAATACACTGTTTTTTCTTTTCCGACTATTGTATAGTTTGGACTCTATACAATAAATAATTAATTGAAAAAAATTCTCCTTAGTTCATTGTTTAAAGCTGGCATGTTATTCTATCCATGTTTTATTATTTATATGCAACTGTACCTGTTTTAAAATCTATTCAAGCTTGGCGGGACCAATTTTCTAATGTATTTTATCGAATAGAATGATTGATTGAGAGAGAAGAGTTCAGAATGGTTTGTCCCCCCTCCTATCACAATGCGATATGATGGGTAATCTTATACATCAGTGAATCAATAATTACTCATTCATTGATTAATTTGATTTCAAATCAGACAAGGAAGATCTGTATCTGGATTTAACAAACTTCATTTTTAAAATTAAAAATGTCTGCCCACAAATTGTAGGTAGATCCAAAAAGCTGTTTGTTTACAGCTAATTTTACACTTATTAGGAAATGGAGTGGCTAGTAAGAGAAGTGTTGGCCTACTGAACTCACAGTTGTTGTCAAAAATTTGTATATTTTCAAAAATCTGTTGCAATAACTCTTGGCGGGCCGGACAAAATCTATCCGCGGGCCGGATGTGGACCGCGGGCCTTTGGTTGGAGAGCCCTGTCTTAACCTAATCCTTTGGACAACATTAACTTTTTATCAAAATTTTTGAAGAGAATAGTACAGGCTGAGCCTGATTTTTCTCCAACCTCATAATTATATCATGATTGTACTATTTTGAACGATAGAAGAATGAATGAATTATATTATTATAATATCTATTGCGATTATTGTCAAGAAATTAGTCTCAAATCCCACAAAAGCATAATATCCTCGTATATTGAGAAATATACAATACGAGAGTCTCCATATTCAAGATTTATCTGCATTTTAGTGATGTGGAGCTCAGTGGGTCATGACTGGACAGGAAGTGGAAGAGTATTTCCTCTTAGCATTCCCATTTCATGATAAAGAAAGAGATGAAGTGATAGTATGAGGCTATCAAATAAAGATGGGAATGTTGGAAGAAATGGTATGCGGAAGTGTGACTTTATCGAAAATATGATACGACTAAGAAATTGGAGAAGAGGACAGTGATAACAGAAGTGAGAAGGAATAACAGAGGTCAAACATGTGTGGGAGGAGAATATAAGGATGAACGTGGAGGAGAAGGACAGTGGTGAGAAGGAGAGGGGTGAGGTGGATGAGAGGAGGACGATGAGGAATAGTAGGAGGTGATGAAGGTTTAGGGGAAGAAGGAGAAGGAGGAATAGATTGATGAGAAGGTGGAAGTGGTGGAGGAGAAAGCTAAGATGAATAAGGTGTAGGAAGAGTTGAAGGAGAAGAAGATGAAAAAGGAATAGGACGTGAGGTATCAGTGACAAAGGAGGAGAAGGAGCGAGAGGACTAGAAAGAGGTGGTGAAGAGGAATTTATGAAGAAAAAAGAGAGATCAGGAGAGCGAGACGGAGGACGGTTGAGTATAAAATAGAGAGGGAAACTGAAAAACAAAATCAGCGATTGAAAAGGTTGTGTAAGAAACTGAAGGGAGAGTAGGAAAATTATTGGTGATTAGGACCGCATAGAAAGACAATGTCTAATTATATAGACGCCTGTTTCTGAAAAAGTCCATCAAAGGAAATAATGTATCTATTAAATTTGAATAGCTGAGGAAAAATCGAGAAAAAGTTGTCGCCTATCACGATAAAGTTGTTGAGAATTGAAATATTTGAAGATTGATACATTCAAAATCGGGTTCCATGAGGGAAAATATCTTCTTCTCTAAGATCATTCTTCTACGTCCCACCGAGCGCTTACCAACTATTTTACCTTGGATTATGAGGTGCAGAATCATGTACTTGGGTCCTCTCATAATGTGTCCAAGGTATGTCAACTTTCGTATTTTAATGTCACGCACAATATCCAGTTGCTTACCCATTCTCCTGAGAGCTTCTATGCTCGTGACTATCCGTCCACGATATACGGAGTATCCGCCGTTAGCTCCACATTTCAAATGCTTGAAGTCTGGTCTCACATTCCCTATTTAGTGTCCATGCTTCCAACCCATACAAGAGAACAGGGAACATATTGTTTCAAGAGAACATGAAGAATAAGCCTACATGCTTTCCATTTATAGTAGAGTCATTTTATTTATTTATTTATGAAAACATGGAAGCATACAGGATTTTCCAATAACTGCTTCCATAACACAATAATCACAATAGTTGATTATAAGAGTACAAAAAAGAGATAAGAGAATTGAGAAGACCTCAACTGTAATTTTATTCGAAATTTTTGAATATTAAAAAGTTTTCAAGTCTCCAAGACATTTTTTAGAAAGATTCTTCCAGTCATTCTAGCTAAATTTTTGGAAGAGACTCAACAAAAATAATGACAAGTTTGAGTCAGGTCCGAATCGAAGCAAGAACGTAACACAGAAAATAATGTAGTCCACATCAAAAACAAAAAAAGGCTCTTCGGTGATAGAAGAGGGGGTTCCATGGATGCCCTACATAGTTGGTAGAGACGAGGGGAGGCTTAGAAAGTGTCCTTGGAGTCGTCGTGGTCTAGTAACTATGAAGGGGGGTACTGGATGCTTGAACCCCCTTTCGAGGGTACACGGTGCCGGGGACCCTCAGAGAAGGGGTGCTCAGAGAGGGTAGGATCCGGGACAGTTTGGGAAAGAAAGATAGCTTCAATATATTGGCAAGATATTGGAGCTGAGGTCAAAGAATTCGTTGACTCTACTTGAGTGAGCACCCCCCCCATCGGTAAGCACCCTAGAACGATGTCCTCTTATTTCGTTCGTCCATGTGTATTGCTTCAGGACACGTGAGCACCCCCCCCCTTCCATCACACATACACACATGTAAACAACACACACGCATGCTCGCCACACATCGTAACCCTAGAATACTACCATGTCTCTCATATTATACCTCAACCTCCCGGTCCAGGGTTGAAGGACCACTCCAGAATGGGTGTACCCTTATTGACCGGGGACGGAGTGGTTTTTCAATTATCTTGTAGGACACTGACCCTCTATCAAATTGGAGTTTGTCGATTTTTGAGGATGTTTTGACCTGATTGTAGTTACACAGTTCATCAATTCATTAATACATCCATTCATTTACATATGATTGATTACAGAATTCGTTAAGATATAGAATTTATCAATTTATCCATTATTGACATAAGATTGATTACAAAATTCGATAAGATATAGAATCTATCAATTTATCCATTTATTGACATAAGATTGATTACAGAACTCGGGATGAATCAGTCATTCACCCAAGACTGTGAATTGGTTGAATTGAATTGAAATTAAGACCTAGGAGGGCGGAGTTAGGGCGCACCCGTCTCTCCCTTACACTTGAACCTCTAATATAATACTATTTCATATTCTGATCAAATAAACCAACAATCAATTGGATGAATAATTGAATGAATTTTCAAATTTATACAAAAACCAAACTTGGATTAACCATATGTCAGCAAAAGTGATGTTCATGTTAACTATAGTGATATTCACGTTGAGAAAAATTGTTATTTGTTGGGAAACTCTATGAAAATGATCGACTTTTGTGCGTCCATCCTTCTCGAAAAAATTTAATCGATAAGCCTAATAGCCTTTATCAAGTTATTCAAAAAATCTCTTAACAATAAAGAGTATATCACAGGGATTTTATTGTATCTTTTCTGTTTAGGGCTACTTGTAATATGAATAGAAATACAAATCGCTTATTTTATCACAACATGTTTCGGACATCCAAAAAAATCTGGTGTGGTACACTCACACAACTTTCCTTACTCATATTTGAAACTACGATCAGACTTTTGTATAATATGTGTATATATAATTGTTTTCAGAGTACTTTTTCCTTTGTGTAAATTGTGAAATTCGATGATATTTTTAGTCATCATTTTTTTAAAGTCGTCAACACAGCTGATCTACAGATGAAATATCTCGACTATTTGTTCTTTCTATAAACTGCGCTACCTACCTACCTCATGCATGAGAAGGAGGCTACAAAGTCCAATTCTCAAGGATGGGGTGGACCCCTCATTATTAGTTTCCCAGGAGGGAGACTAATGCCAGCTAATAGAGCTGATAAATAACTATACAGGGTATAAATTTGAAAAAAATCGGTCAATCATTTTTGAGAAAATCGTGAAAAACATGGTTTTTTAGAGATAATCCGCCATTTCTTCTCAAGGAAATTACGGAGCTCCTGCAATTTTCCCAGAAATGAGACTCATGTCAGTTGATAGGGCTCATAAATAGCTATCCATGGTATGAATTTAAGAAAATCGTTAGAGCCGTTTTCGAGAAAACTGTGAAAAACATGGTTTTTTAGTAATCATCCGCCATTTTTTCCGCCATTTTGAATTCAATTTCATTGAATTTCTTATTGTCAGATCATCATGGTATAAGGACCTTGAGTTGAAAGTTTCAAGTCAATCGATTGATAAGGAATGGAGTTATCGTGTTCACAGATATACACACATACACACACACATACACACACACACATACACACACACACACACACACACACACACACACACACACACACACACACACACCACACACACACACACACACACACACAGAGAGACCAACACCCAAAAATCATGTTTTAGACTCAGGGGACCTTGAAACGTATAGAAAACTTGAAATTAGGGTACCTTAATTTTTTTTTGGAAAGCAATACTTTCCTTACCTATGGTAGTAGGGCAAGGAAAGTAAAAAGTACTGAGATTTGTATTTATATTTATAACTACTTTTAAAAAAGGCATTACTGTCCGAAACATGTTGTGATAGAACAATTCAAAAAGGGCACTGAGATTTTTATTTCTATTTTATAACAGGCATTTTTTTCCCATGACCACGTGCTGTCATCTCAATATACTGTACATCCTCCTTATCACCCACGCACAGGTCAAGTACTGATATGAGCATCACCCTCATAAAAAATAAACATGCAGGTAGCATCTATTCACAGTAATATCACCAATCGTTTGTACACAGGGAACAGCTCTTTATTCTGATGGAAAATTCTCAACTCACCTGTTAGAGCAGGTATTTATATCAGAGCAGAATGCTGAGAATGGAAAAACTCTCACAGATGTCAAAATGTTTGACATACCGTATGGATAGCATGTGTCAAAAGCAGCTGAATGATTCGTGGAATAGACATATTCAAAAAGGCGCATTCAGAGATGAATCATTGAAACGGAATGGGCAAATAGGACTCCATTAAAAAGAACAGTAGTCTTTTTTCACCCTTTTTTATTCGTTCCCATGACTCTCTCCCAATCGTTTGTTACGTTCATCTCTATCGCTTCATGTTTCTATGTTTCTTTTATGTTGCGTCTGTCTAGTATCCCCTGGAAGCTGATTATTGGCAATTTCTGCATATTCCTCCTTTGAGTGGAACATCTGGGTCCCCGGATACAGGTGAATATATCTCACTTACTTTCTGAAAGGAAACGTCTCAATAAATAATCAATCCTTCTTCCATGTTCGTTATGTATTTATTATGCATTTAAAGTCGTTCATCTACACTTTAGTAAAGATAATTAGGATATTATTAGGATAGGAAGAGAGTAATGAATAACTTATAGCGTTTCATCAACAGATATTTCAAAAACTACCTATCATTCCTGCAACAAAACTGTGGTCCAGTGTGTTATGTAAAATTTTGTTGCTTTCACATTATATTTGCAAAAAGTTTTTTTAAATACTTTGACAGATTATACTTCCATAAGACTTCAAACGTTAATTCATTTTTAGAAGTTTATAGGCCTTCTACTTAGCATTTATTATTTTTATGAAGATTATAGTTTTACTCATCCTACTGCTAGTATTAACAGATCTCATATAGGATATTAAAGGAAAGGATTGGCTTATACCCGTGCGGGATAGGAAAATTATGCTTGACGCATCATCACGTCTGAACTACTGGACGAATTAACTTGAAATTTTGCATATAGATTCTTAATTCAGTGTCATTGTTTACAAGTTAGAGTTTCTTGAATGGTTCCAAATTTTCTTAAATAACTTCATATTATTCGTTACAAGTGGTAATGGAGTGAAAATCTCTAATCAATTTATTAATTCAAGCCATCCTAATTCAAAATTCATAGGACTGAAATTTTATAAAAATTGTACACGTGAAATTCTAACCTCATTTTGGACTTTGTCACCTATAAATTTTGAAGAAGAATAGGACAAGGACTACCTTATTATTTTATCTTCCAATGTTATTACATTGGTCTCATTCGAATTGTAAATGAATGAAAAAACAATTGACCGATGATGGTTATAGGTCTATTCTCAACTCTTGAAGATTCCACTTGGTCAAGTTTTCAGTTTGTTCAGTTTCAAAATAGACCTGTGAGGAGCACGGGTTACCTGACACTCTAGAATAATTCCATATGCTTCATCTATAGTGAGGTCCACGTTATAATGACAGTATTTGATCAACTTTGCTTTTGCTATCCTTGTTAACATCCATCGACAAAGCCGGTGGTACTATCCTTTTCTAGGTCCACAACGATGCCAATTATGTTTTTGAAAGTGTAGAAATATAATCAATTTATGCAGAGAATCGGCATCGCTATTCTTCTATCTTTATCCACTGTCATTATAACGTGGACCTCACTATAGCGACAAAATTGTACGTTAAAAAGTGATGCGCTCAAGAGAAAGTCAAATGCATGAACAACATAAAACAAGATGTGGAAAAGCTTATTATCGCATCATATATCTATCAAGTCTGACGTTATTCTTTATATTTGAATAACGATTAGCCTCCTGCTTGGCATCAGTCGGTAAAGCATGAGATATTTGATATAATCATATAATTAGGTCGTGGTTTTTTAATAGGATTCAGTCTTAAAAAATCTTTATAGGCCCAGGTGTAGGCTTCTCCTATAACTCTTGTAATTCAATAAAAATAAATATATATAAATATGATACTTATACTATAGTGTTGAGGAATAAAAATAAATTGCACACCGTAAACATTTCATACATATATTAAACAATAATGCAAAAGAAAATAGATCGAGGCAAAAAATATATAAAGAGCGATAAAAAATATAATATAAAAATAGAACAATAATTGAAATCAGTAAAATATCACAGGCTAAACTTTATATTCTAGATTTATGGCACGAATCATTACCATGTGCCTTTATCTTAAAATTCATATGCATCCTTTGGCATGTAGCTGCGATATGCGCTTGCTAATACTTGTCGACTTGGACAATTCAATTAAAAAATATGTTCTTTAAGATCAACTTGATAAATTAGCCAATAATAATCCAAATATATATATATATTTTAAATTCTCTAATACTTAGTAGATTTCTTTGTATTGAATATATATTTTATCTCAGGGTGCAAGATTCGGCACCTGACGGAATAGGTAGAGCCATTCATCTAGTGAATTAGAGCTATGACAAACTATCGCAAATTATATTGCAAAAATTAAAGATCATATGAATGTATTTTAATAGCCTAGATTTTATACTTCTTTGATCCAAATGGAATTTCCTGAAATGTATTGATCTATATTTTTCTTCAATAAAATACCTTTAATACTAATTTTACTTGCGCAAGTATTTCTCTTATTAAATTCTTAATTTATAATGAAAACCCTTTCGACAAGCTAGCTTTGATTATTAGATTAATTCGAAGCACTAGGGCGCCCATCACTAATTCAATATTTATCACTCACGTGTCGAAAATCTTCTTATAAGCCGCCGATGTCGATCCAACTCCATGTGGTCCTGGAATATGGTAGCCGGAATCGTCTCTTCCAAGGGGTTATAAATTTATTTGAAATTGAAAATGACTTCTGCTTGACAATAGCATCACGAAGTCTTTTAAGAAATTTAATAATTGATTTAACTTTAACTTTTACAAATTATTAGCAAGGTACTACGCTCTAAAATATTTGGGGTCCTCTCATGGTGGCATTTGGCTGGCGAGTGCTGGTTCTCCTTTCTCAATTTTACAAATCTTATTTCCGACTTTCAAATTAACATAAAATTTGAATATCTTAGTCCTCCGCCATTTAGGTTCAAATAGATCGTACAAAAAATATCAAATTATTACTTAGGTTGTGCGTTTAATAATTTCTTTGCCTTCGAGCCATATCGATAACATAGACTATACAATGTTTTAACACAAATCCAGTACATTTATATAAATATATAGAAATATTTTTGAATTGGCCTACATTTGCCGCCTATTAACTGCCGTTTTGCTATTGGTGCATGCAAATTTTATTCGGTATTCATGCGCCTGGTACCTCCTATTTCCTGAATACACTTAATTATTTTTATTTGGTTTTTTGGTTATGCTCTCTACATGCTAGCTAATATTCTATACACTAATATTTATTTCATGCTACCTAATGATTAGCCACGTGATCATGTGTTTTTTCACATTACATACTGTTTGATTGCAATAGAGCTCTGCCAAGGGGTTTTGGTCAGATTCTACGTTGCTCGATTTGATCGATCTCTAGGTCACCGATCCCTGAATACATATACCTAACCTCAATCTTCAAAATATTTTATATAATAATATATTTATTGGCAACAAATTCCTTCAAATCCTTTTTAGGTTTTTGTACCGTTTAGCCAGAACAAGCTGATGCTATCTAATCTTAGTTATTATCTATTTGGCGATATTAGCCAGTTACTTTATTTTCAGACCTATTACTATTTCGGTTAGGGATTTTTATCTACCCAAATTCGATGCTTTACACGCGCCCCTGGGTTTGAATTCAAAATATTTGAGAATCACAATGTTTTTAATGAAAATCCACCCTTCAATACATCGATATATACTATACTTTTTTTATAAATTATACTCTCAGACTTCTATCACAGTTCGCAGACATATCTGTTGCATCTCCTTTATACCTTTATCAAATACAATAACAAATTCTCCTCCTCAACACACATAAAATATCATAAATATAATCTTCTAAACACACTCCTCCTGACAACACTTAAACATAGTAATTTTTAAATTCGCCGCTCACAGGGCCGCCAACCTAACTACACACATTTCATGATTCTCACAATTGATTCCTTTCAGACAATAATTTCGATTTACAAAACTTCTGGGCTTATATCTTATAGTACTTCTTAGGTCTTAATATGAATAATTTTCTATACATCAGGTACAATCTTTTCTTTTGCTAATGGCTCTTTGGTTTTTGGTAGCTTGCATTCACTTTAGGTTTTTTCAGGTAACAAACGTAGCATAACTAAAGGTAATAAATATAAAACATATAAATAAATATACCGACATTAATAAATATAATAAATAACAATAATAGATAACTTTTTAGTTACAGTACTTCTTTTTTATAATCATGTGTTTAACAGACGTTACATTCATTTGATTCTGGTGGCTTTGGCCAGCTGACTGCTGGTTCTACATTTTACATTGCTTACGTCAGAACTGGTTGTTGAGTCTTGCAAGTAACCTAGCTTCTACATTTTCCTCTTAAAGGTAATTAACAAATCTTAAATATTTTATCCCCGCTTGTGTCTTTTTTATTTGATGTAACTAATTTAATTACATATTTAAAAATTACTCCCTTGCTTGTTGCAGGTTTTGATAGTTGGAAGGAAACGAAAAATCTGATTTGTTGACACGAGGTGGCCTCACCAATATTAAATTTATTACGAAAGGTTAGTAATTGGCTTGATAGTGATGTTTTCCTTGACTCTTATCATATAATATCCAGGTACTTCCACTTTCTTTATATTACTTTTTATTGCTCCATTTATTAGCCACCGTTTATCCTTCATTAGTTCCCACAAGTAGTCCACTTTATTATTGCCCATGCACGAATCCATAATAGTCCTTTTAGTTCCATTTTTAATCCATTTCTTTGATCCATTTTGCTGGTCACATAGCTGGTTTGCCCTCTTGAAACGTATGTGCTGCGGATGCACGCCATCGGTCCGCTCCTGTCCTCCTCGGTGTCGGTCCGGTGTTCTTCTTTGCCTCTTGAAGCGTGCATGCGGCCTCCATCGGTGCGCGCGGTTCCTCCATTTCTTCCGCCTCCGGGCCTTGTGATGCAACTTCTTCTTCTCCCGAATGCCGTCCTCTCGTTCTTGATGCCGGTCGGGTGTCCTCGGGCGCTTCCGTCTCCAGGCCTTGCGGTGGTCGCTCCTCTTGTCCTGGATGCCGTCCTCCCTGGTGTCATCCTCTTGGTCCTTTGTCTGCTTCGGTGGTGTCCATTGGTGCGGGTGCATGGATTCTGTACGCGGATGCTGATGGTGTTTAAAACAGGTAGTATGGGGGCGGTCTCCTCCTGGTGACTGTTTGGGTTCTCCGGCGGTGATTGGTCTTCGGTAGTGAAGAGGATGCTTAGTAGGGATTGATGCTTACAGCTGGTTTTTGGTGGTGGTTTATCTTGTATTAACATCTGTTTTTCTAATATTTTCGGTTCTTCTAATAAGGTTTTCGGTAAATCACTTCTGAATGTGGTGTATGACGTTGAAATATCCTGCTTTTCTTGGTTTGTTTCATTGAGCTTGTGCTTGTTATATCGGGGGTATCATATAGTCCTGGTTTATTAGCTGTAGTTTTCTGTATATCTGGTGGCGGGTCGTTGGGTGCTGGGTCCGGGTTTTTTGTTGATTCAATCCTATTGCATGCGCTAATGTATAATTTGTGCTTACTTGTTGAGGTGGCGGTTTTAATTTCTGTTGTAATTGTTCTGAGTGTGATTATTATTTGAGTTTAATCGATCACGGCCATCATAGTGATTCTACGGTGCTCTGCTGGGTATAGTGGTTGGTTGTGCGATTTTGAAATTTTTCATTATTCCAGTTACCATTTTGCCTGTGCTCATAGCGGCGTTCAAATTGAGGGGCAGATCGGTAGCGATCATATGATACCGGTTCATAATTTTGGCTGTTATACTGATTAAATTTTGAGTTATGTTGATTTTGTGCGTATCTCTGGTCTGAACGGTGGTTTGATATTGCCATCACAGACTGTATGCCATATAAATGATTTATCAGCTGTTTGCAATCAGTAATGGGTTGTGTGGCGAGTGCCATTCTAACTTGATACGGTAGCTTCTTTAAAATAATACTTGCTAATGCCGATTCATTAATGGGCTCGCTCAATTGAGAATTTTTAAACTGTAGGGCAGTGACGAAAGTGGTACATGCACCGTCTAAGTTAGGGTTGAAATCGCATGATATAATGTCCACTAGCACGTCCAACTGTTTACTTCTGCTCCAATACTGTTCCAGGAAGACAGCTACAAACTCATCCAATGATGTAAATTCATGGGCTCTACTCCGAAAGAACATCAGGGGTTCGCCATCAATAAACTAGTCAAACGAAGACGCCACATGCTCAAGAGGTAGGTGCAAGAGTTTGTACTAATTTTATCTGATCAATGAATGGTTGAGGTTGCAAATGGCGATCAGTATTATCAAATTTGCCCAGTCCTTGTAATATACTATGTGTGTTGAGGTTGTCTGTTTGAATCCCTTGAGGTCGTTGTTGAATATGATTTTCTAATGCTGTTATTTTTTCCTGTGTCATCTGCCATTGACTATTATGTGTAATTTTATTAGCGTTTATTCTTGATTTAATTGAGTCAGAGTGGATTTTTGAATTAGTAGAGTTCCGTTTAAAGCTTTACAGGTTTCTGTATTTGATGATGCTACCTTGCAGTTGGTTCATTTTTGTGGACATATAATCTGTTTTTTTGTGTTTCTTTAATACTGTTAATATTTTTGTCAACTGTAGTTGTTAAATTTTGATTGGCAACGGTAATTGTTTGTGGATTTCTTGATGGCAATCGGCCTTAATGTTATTGGTTATATCCTGAATGGGTGTAGTGATTTGTGTGGTTAGGTTATCTATCCTTCGTTGAGTTCACAGGTAACCGTATCCAACCTTTCCGATAATCCTGCCGTAACTTTATCCTGACTTTCTTTCTGTAGAGTTATCATTGTTCAGTTCTTCCCTATGATTCTCTACTTTAGTCTCAATCTTATCAACCGTCGTTCTACTGATTTTATAGCGCCTGCTGTTCTTCATGCCCTGTTCCACTGTTTCTTTATTGCCTCTTTTATTGCAGCATTCTCTTTTTTAATCTCCTGCATCATATATCCATTGTGTTTGTAACATAATATTGAACATACTGCTAGTTTGTTCCATTATTACCTTTTGAAACGGATCTAACTCTGTGACTGAAAATATACTTTGTTTGCCAGGTGTGACTCGGCCTCCGGCGATGCGGGTTCTGCAGGCTGCTCCTCGCCCCCTTCAAAGTTGATCTCTGCTATCCGTTGATTCAATGGTGTGTCAGCGGCGTCGATTCGAGTGGATGATAGAGGTTGCAGACCTTGTGGATCGAAGACTATCGACCCGACACTTCCTGGTTCCCTTTCTCGTGGCGTATTGGCATCTACCGTGGTGGGGTTTGATGTGCTTGGAGTCGACAAAGTGGGATCTGTGCAACCGCCGTACATATATGAAACTTCAGAGTTTGCGGGAGTGTGATTCATGTGTCAAATATGATAAATGCTAATTAAAAAGTGATAAAATGATAAGCGAAAATGCTTAAAAAAGAGACACAAACCGGGACTTACAGTGTGAAACAGTGATGTGCAAAGTGTTTGGATACTCAAAGACAAGGTATTTATACTTAAGTTTTTTATAATGCTCTAGCGCCCCCAATGTTTTGTTTTAATTCTTGGCTAGTTTACAGGCTGTGACTTATTTTCCAACCGGCTTAAACACATAATATATTCTTGACTAGAAAGTAACAGCAGTTAGGCTTAAAAATATAATCTCTCTCTATAAAAATATTTTTTACAGTACTAATAATATAAAATTTTCTTTAAAACATATAATTTCTCTTTATTTAAAGCTATTGATTCCCCAAAAAGTAATACAAATTTTACTTCGCCTGTTTTCCTCAATACTGTATAAGTTATCTATAATTTTCAATATGGTTATTGACTTAATTTCAAATAATTATTCAATGAGCTCGGCTCTCATCATCAGTCCCACGTTGGTACGGCATGTTCTCTCGTATCGTGGCCTATCACGTTATGTTTCACTGACATTATTCTTTATTTAATAACGATTAGCCTCCTGCTTGGCATCAGTCGGTAAAGCATGAGATATTTGATTAATCATATAATTAGGTCGTGGTTTTTTAATAGGATTCAGTCTCAAAAAATCTTTATAGGCCAGGTGTGGGCTTCTCCTATAACTCTTGTAATTCAATAAAAATAAATATATATAAATATGATTCATACTATAGTGTTGAGGAATAAAAATAAATTGCACACCATAAACATTTCATACATATATTAAACAATAATGCAAAAGAAAATAGATCGAGGCAAAAATATATAAAGAGCGATATAAAAAATATAATATAAAAATAGAACAATAATTGAAATCAGTAAAATATCACAGGCTAAACTTTATATTCTAGATTTATGGCACGAATCATTACCATGTGCCTTTATCTTAAAATTCATATGCATCCTTTGGCATGTAGCTGCGATATGCGCTTGCTTATACTTGTCGACTTGGACAATTCAATTAAAAAATATGTTCTTTAAGATCAACTTGATAAATTAGCCAATAATAATCCAGATATATATTTTAAATTCTCTAGTACTTAGTAGATTTCTTTGTATGAATATATTTTATCTCAGGGTGCAAGATTCGGCACCTGACGGAATAGGTAGAGCCATTCATCTAGTGAATTAGAGCTATGACAAACTATCGCAAATATATTGCAAAAATTAAAGATCATATGAATGTATTTTAATAGCCTAGATTTTATACTTCTTTGATCCAAATGGAATTTCCTGAAATGTATTGATCTATATTTTTTCTTCAATAAAATACCTTTAATACTAATTTTACTTGCGCAAGTATTTCTTATTAAATTCTTAATTTATAATGAAAACCCTTTCGACGAGCTAGCTTTGATTATTAGATTAATTCGAAGCACTAGGGCGCCCATCACTAATTCAATATTTATCACTCACGTGTCGAAAATCTTCTTGTAAGCCGCCGATGTCGATCCAACTCCATGTGGTCCTGGAATATGGTAGCCGGAATCGTCTCTTCCAAGGGGTTATAAATTATTTGAAATTGAAAATGACTTCTGCTTGACAATAGCATCACGAAGTCTTTTAAGAAATTTAATAATTGATTTAACTTTAACTTTTACAAATTTATTAGCAAGGTACTACGCTCTAAAATATTGGGGGTCCTCTCATGGTGGCATTTGGCTGGCACGTGCTGGTTCTCCTTTCTCAATTTTACAAATCTTATTTCCGACTTCAAATTAACATAAAATTTGAATATCTTAGTCCTCCGCCATTTAGGTTCAAATAGATCGTACAAAAAATATCAAATTATTACTTAGGTTGTGCGTTTAATAATTTCTTTGCCTTCGAGCCATATCGATAACATAGACTATACAATGTTTAACACAAATCCATACATTTATATAAATTTAGAAATATTTTTGAATTGGCCTACAGTTGCCGCCTATTAACTGCCGTTTTGCTAATGGTGCATGCAAATTTTATTCGGTATTCATGCGCCTGGTACCTCCTATTTCCTGAATACACTAATTATTATTTGGTTTTTTTTGGTTATGCTCTCTACATGCTAGCTAATATTCTATACACTAATATTTATTTCATGCTACCTAATGATTAGCCACGTGATCATGTGTTTTTTACATTGCATACTGTTTGATTGCAATAGAGCTCTGCCAAGGGGTTTTGGTCAGATTCTACGTTGCTCGATTGATCGATCTCTAGGTCACCGATCCCTGAATACATATACCTAACCTCAATCTTCAAAATATTTTATATAATAATATATTTATTAGCAACAAATTCCTTCAAATCCTTTTCAGGTTTTTGTACCGTTTAGCCAGAACAAGCTGATGCTATCTAATCTTAGTTATTATCTATTTGGCGATATTAGCCAGTTACTTTATTCTCAGACCTATTACTATTTCGGTTAGGGATTTTTATCTACACAAATTCGATGCTTTACACAAGATTCTCTGAAATGTATTCATACATGATGTATCAATGATGTACTTTCATTATCGTCACTTATGATTGAACTGAAGGATATCTTTTACTTGTTGTCAAATGTGATTTAATTCCATTGCGAATGAACATCTATTAAATTTTATTGATTTATCATTTTACAAGGTGACTTTCCAGAAGTATTAAGCCTAGGGATGATGATTGTTGACGCCGTTTGAATTTAATGGAGTTTGGCGCCTGAGTAGTTAGGTTTATCTTCCCCATCACTGGCGCACTCTAGCATTATTGTTTAATTGTTTGTTTTGGAGTTTCAAGTCGTCGGTTCGCATAGCTGCCTTCGTTGACAGGATAGCTCGACTCGTTCGGTGATTGTTTCTCTTTCTCTCTCTCTGCAGTGCCTGTTACATCGTAAATCATCAGAGGTCAAGTGGTTTATTCTCATTTCTCTATTCCTTAATTCTTTCCTTTACCTTCTTACCATCCAAACCTATAGATAAAAATCACTTTGACTCACAGCATAGATCATCAGCCGGGGTAAGTTTAAATAATAGAGTATTTCATTGCATCATGAATGGATTCATTAGTATTTTTCCGCCAGAATATATTAAATATTAAATCGATTAAAATTACAGTCCAATTAATCAGAAATTTGTATAACTAATGATGATGGGATGAATGATAATACAATGGAGGTAGAGTTATGAATGAATAAAAAGTATATATCCAATATATCCAACGAGAGAGAAGATTAAGAACAACAGGAAAAGGACAAAGTGGAGAATGAGAAGAATAGAAAAGAAGTGAGGAATTGATGGTGAAGGAGGAGGAGGAAGAAGAAGGAGAGTACAAAGAGGAGAAGCAGGAGGAGGAGAATGAGGATCAAGAGTTGGAGAGAACGAGAAGGAAGACCTTGAGAAAGATAAGGTGATGGAGGAGGAGCTGGAGGAAGAGAAAGAGCTTGAGGAAGAAGAGGAGAATGAGGAAGTGGGAGAAGAGGAGGAGGAAGGGGAGAAGGAGGATAACTAAGAGGTGAATGAGGAGGAAGATGAGGAGAAAGAGGGGGAGAAGAAGGAGAGGGAGGAGGGGGAGCTGTTGGAGGAGTAGTAGGAGGAGAAGGAGAAGGACGATGAGGAGGAGGAGGAGCAGAAGAACATGTGGGAAATAATGAAGAATAGTAGAAAATTATATTATGGTGATCAAAAAGAAGGACAGGAAGAATGAAAAAAAAGAGGAAAGACAGAAGCAGAATAAGAAGTGAGCCAAAGAAAATCTGTGGGGAGCAACAGAAAAAACGGCTGCACGTGAAAAACTAGAAAGACCTGGATTGGCGCGAAAGGTTTCTCTTCAAACTTTTATACCTTCTTTCCGCATTCTGCCAAATTTCTCTTCTCGGAGGGAATTTTTTTTCCGGCACCGCCATCGTCGACTCGTATCATCAGTCAATACTATCTTGTGTTTGCCATCGGTTTTAGCACTTTTTTGCTACTAGTACTTATTCTTCTACTTCTCCATCTTCTTCTTCTTCTTCTTCTTCTTCTTCTTCTTCTTCTTCTTCTTCTCTTCTTCTTCTTCTTCTTCTCCTTTTTCATCTTCTTCTTCATCTTCTTCTTCTTGTTATTCTATCTCTTCTTCTTTCTTCTTCATCTTCTTCTTCCTCTTCTCTTCTTCTTCTTCTTCTTCTTCTTCTATTCTTCTTCTTCTTCTTCTTCTTCTTCTTCTTCTTCTTCTTCGTCTTCTTCTTTCTTCTTCTTCTTCTTCTTCTCTTCTTCTTCTTTCTTCTTCTTCTTCTTCTTCGTCTCTTCTTCTTCTTCTTCTTCTTCTTCTCTTCTTCTTCTCTCTTTTTCTTCTTCTTCTTCTCTCTCTTCTTCTTCTCTTCTTCTTCTTCTTCTTCTTCTTCTCTTCTTCTTCTTCTTCTTCTTCTTCTTCTTCTTCTTCTTCTTCTTCTTCTTCTTTCTTCTTCTCTTCTTCTTCTTCTCTTCTTCTTCTTCTTCTTTCTTCTTCTTCTTCTTCTTCTTCTTCTTCTCTTCTTCTTCTTCTTCTTCTCTCTTCTTCTTCTCTTCTCCTCAATTGAAGGTATTACTTGTTCACTCCTCTCTGCCAGTTCAACTATCTTCACATTTCTCAACCTAATCTGAGTCTAATCTAAAGGTGCGTACAGATATACGCGCCGCGAACATGAGCAATTCACTTTTAATCAGCTGACTATATCTATATTTTCACAGAAACGGTAAGATTTAGATATAGAAAGCTTGGCATCAGGCTGATTAAAAGTCAATTGCTCATGTTTGCAGCGCGTATATCTGTACGCACCTTGAGAGTGTCTGAATCCAAGAGTGAGTCAGCTTTCGTGCGCAAGGGAAGGTCTCAGCACATCTAGTTCCCAGTTCATCCAGTACCTTTCTGATCATTATTTTTTGCCACACTGCACAGAAAGCAGCTGTTTTCCAGTCCCTATGTAGATCTGAAAGACATTGTTTGCAGACGACTCTCGTCTGACGTCAGAACAGGTTTCTTTTCCGGCCTAGGCCGGAAAGAGCACCCTTTCCAGCCGCTAACATGGAACTAAGAAAGGTGATCAAAAAACTTTTCATTATTCGTGTTCATTATTCGATAATTAAAACATTCATGATAATATCATCTTATTGTTATTTGAAAAAAAAGTATAAACTCAACCTCCTACATAATTGAACATAATCTTTTTGGTTATTTAGACAAATCAGAATGAAAAATAAAAAATACTTCGACAATTTCCTGATATTCAGATCACCTCAGATTTGCTAGAGCTATCACCTTTCACCTCTGCTTTCGGAAGTGCTTAGTAAACAACTATTCTCATATATATATTGTTTATTTTTGTGTGTGACGAAAAATAGTGTTCGCACCACGGGCAAAAATGTTCGCAAAACGGGTATAAATGATTAAAGAATAGAGTTTGATATTATTGAGAATAGGTTAGGGAGTAGTTGAAATTGAAGGTTGAAGATGAGGTTTTTTAGGAGATAAGTTTGGAAATCGAATTTCTAGAATAGCAATACAATTTTTTCAACTGGGCTATAATTGCATACACTATTTCAAATACTCTCATTGAAAATCTGGTGTGGCGAACTCACACAACTTTCCTTGCCGTTATGAAAATTTATCACCTGACGCTAGTGTTCCCGCGCATACTAGTTTACTATTCAAAGATCTGAGCCAGCTGGTGACAGCCTGACAGGACAATAACGCTGAATACACACGAGATCTGCTATCTCTTCATAGTGAATGATTAAATAGAATCAACGGTTGCCAACAGTTTGCAATTGAATAATCACATTTTCTCAAATTTCAAGCTCATATTTTCAATTTTAGGTGAAAATGTTACTTGATATTAATTGAAGAGATTTCCATGCTCAATCTTTTCCACTTGAAATTTTTTGTTTGAATTATATCTGAGCCCTGATAATTGGGAATCTAGAATCAAACTTTGCATAGATGGGGCGGGGCTCCTGAAATTTTTACAGATATGGGACTTGTGGCAGTTGATATAGCTTATCAATAACTATTTTAGGTATGAATTTCATCAAAATCGTTGGAGTAATTTTCGAGAAAATCGCGAAAAACCCTGTTTTTGACAAAATTTTCGCCATTTAAGCCGCCATCTTGAATTGCATTTGATTGAAATTGTTCGTGTCGAATCCTTATATTGTAAGGAAAGTTCCAAATTTCAAGTCATTCCGTTATTGAGAGATGAGATATCGTGTACACAGACGCACATACACTCACTCACAAACTCTCACACACACACAACCCACACACACACTCACACACACACACACTCTCTCTCTCACACACCACACACACACACACACACTCACACACCCACACACACACACACACCACACACACACACACTCTCACACACACACACACACACACACACCACACACCCACACACACACACACACACACACACACACCACACACACACACACACACACACACAACACACACACACACACACACACACACACACATACACACACACATACATACAGCCAATACCCAAAAACCACTTTTTTGGACTCAGGAGACCTTGAAATGTCAAGAAGTAGGAATTGGGGTACCTTAATTTTTTCGGAAACCAATACCGTACTAATACTACTACCGTATTATTTTCATTATTTTCAACATTCAAACAAAATGTTATCTTATATCAATTTTATCTTATACTTTAAAAATTCATATTGAAGAAAACCCATTTATATTTCAATCGATTTTTGCCTAAAAACTTTTTTGGTGATTACAAATAAATAGGATTAAAAACGAATTTTTGCAGATTATAATCAGCTGTGCTAATAGTGTTGTGTTTCTTTCCTGGCTCAAAATTTTGCAAAATTACTCAAAAATTTAATCTGTAGAGATTTGAGTGAGATATTTTTGTTTATAATCAGTTTTTAAATATCAAAATTCAAAATTTCTAGTTTAGTCTTCAGTTTTGGAGTGGAAATTGGACTTTTTGAAGTGAAAGTGAAATCTTAACCTTATTCTTTTTGACACATTTGTAAAAATTTGCGAGAAGACAGTTTTGGGCTATGCCTGTTGTCTTCTCCCAATCATATTATAATATTTATTTTTTTATGTTCTGTAATGACAATGGAATAAATAAATAAATAAATACTTTTCTTACCTATGGTAATAGGGCAAAGAAAGTAAAAACTACGACTGCTCAATAAAAATAAATAAATATTCTCAATAATAGAAACAATATGAAAAGTTATAGTACCCTTTATTAAAAACTTTAAAATATTTTGACGACTAGTTTCCACCATTGATCATTTTCAATGACTTGAAATATTTCTAAGTTTTCAATAAAGAGTACTACAAGTTTTTATTGATTTGAGCAAAATAGCCCATAGAAGTGAAGTGATTTTATAAATATTCTTATATTCATGATGTATTATGAGAACATGAAAATCATCGAAGACCTAGAATTTATTTTGTAGGGTTGGAAGGCTTGAAATATGATTTTGCTCATGAAATTCCTTTCAAATTTTCTTTAATAGTTCTCAACTGTATGTTCCTCTTCTTTCATCTAACTTTCTAACTTTTTTCACTGTGAACTCTACCGTGTTCACCGTCTTTCAGCTTCATTTCAAGCGTTTCTAGCAAAGCAGACAAGTGATAGAGTGGTTGAAGCACTACATTCACCTATTCACATGTTCTCTCCTTCTTCTTTCACTCTTTTTGTCCATCTCTCTCTCTTTTCACTCCAAGCTCCCTCTGCTCACACCCTCTCTCTATTCTCATGAATAAATAAGACCTGGAAAGCTAGACACCATATCACGTTATCACCGTGCAAAAGGTGGAAGTGTTGTTTCTTCTTCTTCTTCTACCTCTTCTTCTCCTTCTTCTTCTTCTGTCTTCTTCTTCTTCTTCTTCTTCTCCCCTGCCGCCCTGAGTGGAGAACGGAATAAAGCTCTCTCTAGAGGTGGATGTGTGTCTATTCGCAGATGTCTGTCTGCAGATTACTAACTGTATAGACAGTTCCACTTGAAAGTGAGGTGGGAATAAATAATTCCTTGAGACAGATCTGAGCTATGTGATCGGTTGAGGAGAAAGAAGGGAGAAAGAGAGAAGAGTGGAAAATAAAAGTGAAAATTGTGCATAGTCCTGTTCAGTAGTCTAGAGACAAGTAGTATCTATAGTTGGGAAGAATTTTCGTATTTGATCATATCAGTTCATCTAGTTGAGTTCTTCAGGGAACTCATCCAGTTCGTTACTATCTTAGAACTCATTCAGTTCTTTAGTTGCAAAATTATCATTTTGTTATTTGGAGTTCACTGGTTGAAAATATAAGAATTATCAACTGTATTAATATATTCATTGTTGATAAATATTATAATAGTTTAGTATAATAGAATGAGCAACCGTTATCATTTTCAATGCAAGTTGTAATCTATACTCCGTACAAAATAACTTTTGACTTGGAGGAATATGTGGCGCAGAGAAATGGAGGGATATCAGCCAATTACAGTAATTGATAGAAACATATGTAGAATCGCAGTTCCTAATTTGTGGATAAGAGTCAATCGACTGAATGCTTCCAGAGAGGAAACTTTGTAATTTTAACATGACCGCTTGAATACTCACTAGAAATTAGAGAATGCTGGCCGGTTCAGAACGGCAACATCACCGCCATTGTATCCCTACCTCTGTATGCCTTCTCTGCTACGCATGTCCCTCCCAAGTCCGAAGTAATTTTGTACAGAGTATAGTTTGCATGTACGTCCATTGAATTTAACCGTTGTAAAATGAGATCATATAGCAAAAGGAATACCAATAGAATCAATAAACGATACGGATCCCAGTGGAATTACGTCGTTTCACGGCGATTGAATACAGGTTTTTTTCAATTATTGAAATGGAATCCCTTTCATATACATAATGGACATAATAGAGTAACAAGTTTTCTCCCAACTTAAAATGTTTTTATTCAGTTTTCCACTCAGTTCAAATTGGCAATTTTTCAACTGGTTAAATTGTTGATTCGTGATGGAGATTTATTTGCCCTTGACCAGTTATCAGCATCTGTTGTACCGTATATTCACCACTACAATTATTACCTTTATTACATGCCATGTCCAACGAACTGACAACAATGTGAATGTTGGTTTAAAATATGCTGTCATCTGCGGCATGCGATGACGTATGCCATGATTCACTCAATAAATTTCAATCATTTTTTTGATTTTCCACTCGCTTGTCACTGGTTTAAACTCGGGTTGACAAACATCTTCATCATCTCCACTTCAGTGATTAGGTTTATCAATCAACGTTCCGGTACCCATCTCTTTCTTTACCACCCATCTTTTTTTCCAGTAGGTCTATAGTTTTGGACTACAACGGACATTCTTCCAGGTGGCATTCTATCCAAATGACTGCACCAGTTCCGTCTTTTTTGTATACTTCTTTCAAGCAGAGGAGCAACCGATAAAACTTGTCTTATACCAGTATTTCTGATTCTATCATCTCTATAGTGATGTCCACGTTATAATGGCAGTGGATAAAGATAGAAGAATAGCGATGCCAATTCTCTGAACTAGTTAATTATATTTCCACACTGTCAGAAATATAATTGGCATCGTTGTGGACCTAGAAAAGGATAGTAC
This sequence comes from Nilaparvata lugens, assembly GCF_014356525.2. Classification (NCBI taxonomy): domain Eukaryota; kingdom Metazoa; phylum Arthropoda; class Insecta; order Hemiptera; family Delphacidae; genus Nilaparvata; species Nilaparvata lugens. The sequence goes on from NC_052516.1 coordinate 24,595,531, forward strand.
CACCGGCTTTGTCAGATGATAGTCAAGGATAGCGAAACCAAAGTTGATCAAATACTGTCATTATAACGTGGACCTCACTGTAGTGCAGCCAAAAACACTCATTTCTGCAGCTTGAATTTGACTGTCCATTGTGTGAATCCAATTTTCACTTCCAAATAGGAGAGTCGGAACTGCAATAGTATTATAGAATTTTATTGTGGTTACTTGTCTTGATTCATTCTTGAAGTTTCTATGTTGACAAACAAAGATGAAAAATTTCAAAGATGGAATTGACTGAACCAACCCACAAGTAAGACGTTGTCATTCTCTCGAGGACAGGGTGTCTCATGAATTAGGATTCTGTAATAACAGTAATGGTGAACATGTGAGATGAAGTGACAATATAATAATGAGACTAATTAATCGCGCTTGGCCAGACATAGGTTTAATAGTCCTATGAGAACTCATGGAAATAATATCTTTATTTCAACGATGGAGTCAATTTATTAGATACAGTATTGGATTCCCACTTTTAGAATGCTACTTATGAGATACCTCACTACCTCCGTAAACATAGCCGTAGAGCATTCGTGTGACGTCAGTACAGGTAGGGCTCCTACACCAATAAAAATTCGTTGATTTCAGCTGATCTATATCAGCTAGAGTTTCTATTGGTGTGGGAGCCCTATCTGTGCTGACGTCACACGAAAGCACTATGGCTTTGTTTACGGAGGTAGTGGATACCCTGACCGTGAGAGAAGGAATTGGAATGGACATAACCTAAGTATGATATTTGGACAATTTGAAACTAAATTAGGAAATTGAAGAAGTTTTGGGCAATAGCCTGTTTTTTCTTTTCCGATCGTTGTATTATTTTTGCTAACCTGATAAAGAAATCAAAATGAGGATGTGCTGGAACGGATTACCCACTCCAAATCCAGTCTCTTTAAACGAGCAGTCTCTTTAAACAATTTCTGTTTATATGTTTGGATGTTTATATATTATCTGTATGTGACCGGATCCCGAAAACGGCTCTAACGATTCACACGAAATTTGGAACAAAGTGGGTTTATGATATGAAGATTCGATTGAAGTAGGTCTCAATCCTGGTTTTTCTTGGAGTGTGAATGAATTGTTATTTTGATGGGTGATAGCCTAGTAGCTTAACCTAGGTTTTGATTTGGACTGTAGTATAAATTTGAAAAGGGACAGTTTTGGGCATAAGCCTGTTGTGCCTCCTCATATAACTGTAAAAATAATTGTAGAACTGAGGAAATGAATAAATAAATATAAACTATAAATTCATCCTTTACAGATGGAATTAATTTTTGGATAGTAGTTCTCATCGAATTTCCATCCAGCTGTTAGCCCTGTTGTCAATGTTTGCAGTAGCAGAGGTCTTCGGGGTGATTTGCAGCATTTATTTAGGATTTTCGTTGAATAATAATTAATTCATCCTTTCGTTACAAATTCTCTATGCTTTTACACTCCAGAGCGAAGCTCGGTCCCCTGATATTGAATAAGAATACAAATTCAAAGACCCTGTTCTTTCTAACAAAACAAATAATGTAAAGTACAGAAAAGTATTCAAGTAATTATGCTACAACTATTCTAGTATTCCAGTATTGTAGAATAATTTGAGAAGTTGTGAGACATTCTGTATCTGATATAAGCTATATTGACAACAAGATGGCGTAGGAGATGGCGTTTACTACAGCAGGCAACGTCTCAATGTTGCCGTTATTGGCCGAGGTCCAGAATCAATAGCGACCAACAGAACTCGCAGTGGCCCACTTTCCAGTGGACCGCAGACCAGTCAGGAGGAGGAGGAGGAGTAGGAGTAGGAGGAGTTGGTGGACGAAGAGGATATGTAGGAGAAGAAGAAGGAGTAGGAGAAGGAGGAGAATGATGAGGATTTGGAGGAGGTGGTGGACGGGGAGAATAAGGGGAAGAAGAAGATGGAGGAAGAGGAAAAAAAGATGAGGTGGCAGAGAAGTGGGAGGAGGAAGGAGAGGAGAAGGAGGAGGGAGAGAAGGAGCTGGAGGAGAAAGAGGAGGAGCTGGAGGAGGAGGAAGAGTATGAGAAAGAGTTATCAGTAAAGTATTTAAGAATTTGCAGAAGAGACAACGGAATTTGAATTGGTAGTGGTTGGAGTTGTATGAAGAGGAGAAGGAGGAGGAGGTGAAGGAGGAGTAGCAGTGATAGGAGTATGTGTGAGAAAAGGTTGAGGAGGAAGAGAGGGAGGAGGAGGATTAGGAGACGTAGTAGTAGGAGGATGTGGAGTAGAAATTTCTTGTGAAATGTCAGCTGCGCTGAATAATAAGTTGTGTTTTTCTGGCTCTAAATTTTGTAAAATTAAGTGAAAATTTTTCAATTGATAGTAATTTGAGTGTAATATTTTCGTTTCCTATCCAATTTCTCAACCGTCAGAATTCGAAATTCTTGGCTCCTGTTGTTTTTGAGTGAAAAAGGGATGAATTTCAGAGAAGTGGGATTATAACCTCGTTTCAGGCTTTCAAAATATCTAAATATTTGGGAGAGAAATAGTACAAAATTCAAAATTCTTGGCTCCTGTTGTTTTTGAGTGAAAAAGGGTTGAATTTCAGAGAATTGGAATCATAAACTGGTTTCGGGCTTTTAAAATATCTAAATTTGGGAGAGAAATAGTACAAGGAGTATCCTTAGTTGTTTTCCTCTCCCATTCAGTGCTTCATTGAGGGAATAGAATAAATAATTTGAGGAGGCGAAGGAGTTATTTGTGTAGTATTTAAGAATTAGCACAGAAGACAATATAATTGGAATTAGTGTATGAGGAGGAGAAGAAGCAGGACGAAGATTATGAGTGTGGGAGTAGGGGGGGAGTTGGAAGAGGAAGAGGCGAAAGAAGAGGAGCAGAATTGGGTTGAGAAGGAGTAGGAGAAAGAAGAGAGTGAGTCATCAGCATAGAATAAACAATCGATTAATATATGTATAGCTATCCTCTGGTGTATTAGCTTTATATAAGAATTAGCTTTGAAGACAATGAAATTGGCATTTGTGGAGAATAAGAGAGAAGTGAGAGGTTGTGAGAGGGTGTGAGAAGGAGATGGAGGAGAATAGAAGATACTAGAGTATGATGTCTTCATTGATCGACAAAAGTAACATATATTGCTGAGAATTGGCACGAAAGACAATGGAATTTATTTATTTATGAAAAATTTATTTAGAAGAATTTATTTATTTATTTATGAATAACGCTAAGTTGCTCTGTAGCCTGATGCTTCTCTTATTTAAAACATTCTTCATAATTATTAGAAAATTGCCTTTTTTTCTGGGCCACTTTTGAAATAAATATAAATATCAATCTGAGTACCCTTATAAATTATTTTTTCACTACATGTTTCGGCTACTAATGCAATTTCCATTTTTATTCGAAAATGTTTGCCCACTTTTCATAATAGTCCCGAAAACAAAAAAAATTAATAATTCAATAATCACCACTCTTACGAACAAATAACACTACCCTCATCTCAAAAAGTGGGCTTGGCTAGCTTCTGCATGGAAGAGTTTGTGAGAAATTCCCTCATAACTAAACAAGAGAATGGAAAGAGCAGAGATTGATTGATGGTTTTGTCACCAAGGTTGAAAGTCAGAGGACTCAAGACCCTCTCTGCTCCTATTATGTTTGACACTCTCCCTGGAGTTGTATATAGGGAAGCTGAGATATCAGCTAAGACAGTGATGAAAAAGTCTCAGAACAAGTTGAATAATCTGGTGTGGTACTAACACACAACTTTCCTTTCTCATATTTGAAACTACGATCAGACTTCTGTATATATGTGTATATATAATTGTTTTCAGAGTACTTTTTCCTTTGTGCAAATTGTGAAACTCGATGATTTTTTTAGTCCTCATTTTTCTAAAGTCGTCAAAACAGCTGTTCTACAGAAGAAATATCACGACTATGTGTTCTTTTTATGAACTGCACTACCTACCTACCTCATGCACGAGGAGGAGGAGGTTACTAAGTACATTTATCAATGATGGGGTAGACCCCATTCGTTTCCCAGGAAGGAGACTCATGCCAGTTGATAGAGCTGATGAATTCATACAGGGTATGAATTTGAAAAAAATCGGTCAAGTTATTTATGAGAAAATCGTGAAAAACATGGTTTTTTTAGTAATTATCCGCCATTTTTCTCAAGAATATTACGGAGCTCCTGCAATTTTCTCAGAAATGAGACTCATGTCAGTTGATAGGACTTATAAATAGCTATCCATGTTATAAATTTGAAGAAAATCGTTAGAGCCGTTTTAGAGAAAACCATGAATAACATGGTATTTTGGTGATTATCCGCCATTTTTCTCAAGAATATTACGGAGCTCCTGAATTTTTCCAGAAATGAGACTCATCTCAGTTGATGGGGCTTATAGATGGCTATCCATTATATGAATTTGAAGAAAATCGTTAGAGCCGTTTTCGAGAAAAACGTGAAAAACATGGTATTTTAGTAATCATCCGCCATTTTTTCCGCCATCTTAAATTGAATTTTTTTGAATTTCTTATTGTCGGATCCTCATGGTATAAGGACCTTAAGTTTAAAATTTCAAGTCAATCGGTTGATTAGGAATGGAGTTATCGTGTTCAAAGACATACACACATACACACACACACACACAGACCAACACCCAAAAATCATGTTTTTGGACTCAGGGTACCTTGAAACGTATAGAAAACTTGAAATTAGGGTACCTTAATTTTTTTGGAAAGCAATACTTTCCTTACCCATGGTAGTAATAGGGCAAGGAAAGTAAAAACTGGTGAGTAGTATTCTTCAAGTATAGTCTCAGTGGAGTGTGGAATTTACATGGTTTCCCGGAATGTACAATATGAGATTCTTGAAATTTGTATGGAAAATGCTTGGCTATGCAACTAATGTGGGATGAGTAACCTACGTATTTTATATTCTCAAAATATTAAGAAAATCTGGACAGCCAATAAAAATTGCTCGAAAAATATCACTATAACCTGGATAAGCCCCCAATCGATGTTATGTTTTATAATATATATGTATTTTCCATGAACGTACTCTACTTCAATACATATGATTACATGTCATATACATGAATGAACGTTAGGTAATTTTTAATTGTCACTTACAATTGGATCCACCTTACATCAGAAATACTCTTCAAACGTATCTTACCTGCAAGAAGAAAAAACAATAATTATATTATTACAATATTCGAAGCATTGTTATAATAATTATATTGAACATTCAAACATTTAAACATTAAAACATTCAAACATTCGAACATTCAATCATTCAAACATTCAAACATTCAAACATCCAAACATTCAAACATTCAAACATTCAAACATTCAAACATTCAAACATTCAAACATTCAAACATTCAAACATTCAAACATTCAAACATTCAAACATTCAAACATTCAAACATTCAAACATTCAAACATTCAAACATTTAAACATTCAAACATTCAAACATTCAAACATTCAAACATTCAAACATTCAAACATTCAAACATTCAAACATTCAAACATTCAAACAATCAAACATTCAAACATTCAAACATTCAAACATTCAAACATTCAAACATTTAAACATAGAGAGAAATGCCAAACCGTCGACTTGAATCTTAGACCTCATTTCGCTCGGTCAAATATACAAAATATATCATATTGTGCGAGATGTTGATGTTTGAATTTAGTTTAAGCGTTCACTGTGCAAACGGCCCTAAGTGCTGTTTACGCAGTGTCAGTTTGAACTGAATTTCATATAAAACTGGAACAAAAAGTCTCGTTTGTTATAATAAAGTTCATTTTGAACCTCAGATAATAGAATTCAGTTCAAGCTCTGACTGTGCTAACGGCCCTAAGAAAGTATTATCACTGTGTTATAACCACATTATAAAAAATTTTTCGTCAGTTTCATACAAAGAGAAGAAATTTGAAAACAGCAAGAGTCCTCAGTTCTATCAATGTAGCTAGCATTGATTATTAGAATCGATTATCATTATCACAATCATAATTAGTTCTGAATAAGTCCAAACTTCCAAGCTATTTTTAATCTTATGATTGTCAGTTAAATTCTGTTACTTTCAGCTTAGGACATGTGTACTCTTTCGAAGTGGGAAAGTATAAAATCATGTGTATAGAGACACCCGGCATCATCACATTACTTGCAGCCATCCACTGCTAATAAGATCGTATCATCTGAGAGCTCCTCGCCAGACTTCCTTCTCCCTTAAAAAGAGAGCAGATTCCATTTCTTATTACTTCTAACTGGAGCTGGGATCAGATAGCCAATTACATGGACTAACACTAGATGTCACAACGAGGAGAAGAAATGGAAGGGGAGAGCTGAAAAAAGAGAGAGGACTGGAATGAGAAGAAGAAGGAGAAGAAGAAGAAGAAGAAGGAGGAAAAGAAGAAGGAGAATAATATAGAGGAAGAAGGAGCACCAAGAGGAGAAGATGGAGCAGCAGGAGGAGAATAAGGAGAAGAAAGAGAAGAAGGAGAAGAATAAGAAGAAGAAGTAGTAGATAAAGAAGAAGAAGAAGAAGAAGAAGAAGAGGAAGAAGAAGGAGGAGAAGAAGAAGGAGGAAAGAAGAAGGAGAATAATATAGAGGAAGAAGGAGCACCAAGAGGAGAAGATGGAGCAGCAGGAGGAGAATAAGGAGAAGAAGAGAAGAAGAAGAAGGAGAAGAATAAGAAGAAGAAGTAGTAGATAAAGAAGAAGAAGAAGAAGAAGAAGAAGAGGAAGAAGAAGGAGAAGAAGAAGAAGAAGAAGAAGAAAAAGAAATAGGAGAGGAAGGAGCAGCAGGAGGAGGAGGAGAAGAAGAGGAAGAAGAAGAAGAAGAAGAAGAAGAAGAAGAAGAAGAAGAAGAAGAAGAAGAAGAAGAAGAAGATGAAGAAGGACAAGAATAACAACAACAGGACGACGTAGAAGATTGAGAATGAGCAGCAGGAGGAGAGAAGAAGAAGAGAAGAAGAAGAAAGAGAAAGGAAGAAGAGATAAAAGTAAGCAGAGAAGAAAAAGAATAAATATAAGAGGAAGGAGCAGCAGGAGGGAAAGAAGAAGAAGAAGAAGAACACCAACAACAACAGGACGACGTAGAAAATTAAGAATGAGCTGCAGGAGGAGGAGGAGAAGAAGAAGAAAGAGAAAGGAAGAAGAGAAAAGAGTAAGCAGAGAAGAAAAAGAATAAATATAAGAGGAAGGAGCAGCAGGAAGGGAAGAAGAAGAAGAAGAAGAACACCAACAACAACAGGACGACGTAGAAAATTAAGAATGAGCTGCAGGAGGAGGAGGAGAAGAAGAAGAAAAGAAGAAGAAGAAAGAGAAAGGAAGAAGAGAAAAGAGTAAGCAGAGAAGAAAAAGAATAAATATAAGAGGAAGGAGCAGCAGGAGGGAAAGAACAAGAAGAAGAAGAAAAGAAGAAGAAGAACAGGAGGAGAAAAAGAAAGTAGATGTAGAAGGGGTAGGAGTAAAAAAGAAGGAGAAGGTGGAAAGGGTGAAGGAGTGAGTGGTGGAGAAGAAGACGAAGAAGGAAAAAGAGAAAATGAAGCTGTAGAAGATGAAGAGGAAGATGAGAGACTTGAGAAACCCACCAGAAATACCCTGAGGAATTGGAAGCAGATACTTTCGGATTCTAGCCCATTACCTTCTTGTAGTTATTTTCTTGTACTGGAGATTTTCTTGATAAATTATTGGCTACTTCCAGCCAGACTGGAGGTCATGGAAACCGTTTCCATATTAGTTTTACGTTATTAGTTTGAGTTTTCACATATCATATAAATCCTAATAATTTCAATGTTCTGTTTATTTTTCCACAAATCAATCATGTAGAATATAGGATGGTATAGAATGAATCTTCCAGGTGAAACATAAACTTACAATAATTTACATGTTCTTGTTTTATATGATTAAACTTGGATATAAAACTATGTCCTTCCATATACCTATCTGCACTGATATAGGATAGTGTAGAATGAATCTTTAAAGTGGAACATAAACTAACAATTCACATGTTTATGTTTTTTATGAACTTGGATATAGAACTGTGCCCTTCTTTATACCTATCTGCATTGTTGCCATTCTCAATCGAGCAACAGTCAGTCTGCTATCGGTATTATCCCCACCTCTCAGATGACGTGGAAACGTTGACTTGTTAGCAAAACAATCAATCATGGGGTACCCTGACCCCCAACACCCTGGTTGGAGGGAGCATTCGGAGGTTCAGGGTACTGCTTCATGGGGGGACGCAGAAGTGATGAGAAGCCATCAGTTAACTCTGACAGTTATAATCTGATTAACACACATCGGAGGAAACAGTTGGTGATGGGAACCCCCCCACCCCACAAATCTGAGCTACCCCCAATCTGTGCCCTCAAATTTGAGCCCCCCTTAAATCTCAGCTCCCCGATCTGAGCCCTCCCCCCAAAACTAGGTCCTCATAAGGTTTGACTCACCTCTTATTTGGATTTCCCACCCTATTATATTGAGAAGTTAGATTATGAGTATCAAGGAATCAGGGAATCTCACAGTAAGTTACCTATCTATCACCATAAAGTAAGTAAATACTGATTATTATTATTCATATAGAATATCGAGGCACCGAGCTTCGCTCGTTATTTATTTATTGACTTTTGATAAAGCGAACACAATTCTTTAAAATGATTGGGGAAGTACTAACAGGCACAGCCCAAAACTTTTTTTCCCGAATTCTGATTTACACACTATAAATAGTCCAGAAAGAAGGTTATGTTCCATACACATGAATTCAGGTTCAATTTTTCTGTTCAAACAATTAAAAAACAAAAAAATTATAATTTAGATTATATACAAAACAAATTGAATAACGAAATAGCACTCACTAATCACTTGAAATTGTCAAATAATGATCAACTTTGAAAATTATGATATACTCCAGTTCAGGAGGATTATCATGTCACGTCAACAAATCATATTATGTTGATTAAATCGATTAAAAATTGTCTAGCTAGATAAAATTTCTCGCTGATTGATTATGATTACACAGCTGGAAATAATTCTGTCTCTCTCCCACACGCATCTTCTGTTATTGAGAGACGACGAGATTATCATCTGTTTTCCAAGGATGAATTATCCTTTTAATGTCGTTCAACGAGTTTTCCGAAGAATGAGACCTGGTGCAATCGAATCTTTATATCATAAACCTACTATGTTCCAAATTTCGAGAATATCGTTGAAGCAGTTTTCGAGATCCGTAAAACATAAATAACCAGATATAAAAATAGCCAGCTATAAAAATAACCAGATATGAAAATAACCAGATATATACTGAAATTGCTCGCTTAATATAAAAGGATTATTATACATATCATACAGTATTTATTATTTCTGTCATATCTGCTACCAACCAATCTACTTTCTTGGAATACATTTTGAATGTTCTCATCTTCAACTTCCTCTGATATGAGAATGAGAGCTCGTACTTATCTTAAAGATCATCTTTTTCTCATCATCATTATCATTATCTACCATTCTCGGATTAGGCATTATGCCTGAGCTTCAAGTTTTTCTTCTGGACTATATTTCAACGCTTGGTTCGCTAATCTATAATTATCTGAGAAAGATATAAAAATTGATAAAAAGATTTTTCATTCTTTTTCAAAAATAGAATGGAACAGAACTGTATTTGCACCTTTGAAAAATAACAATAGAAAATGGAAATGATACAACTCAAATAATTCTACACATAGCAAAGAGATTGACAATATCCTCACAGTAATTTCCTCACTGCACATATTCCCTTATGGATGAAAATAGATTGGAAGTTCACCCTGTTGTCGATATTTACAGTACAAGAGGTCTTCCAGGTGATTTACAGCATTTAATTGGGAGTCTCGTTTAATGATAATTATAGTTACTCCTTGTAACTGTATGATTATACAGAGTGTTCCAGAAGTAGTGTCAAACATTCTAGGGTATTGTACCTGGATGATAGGAGACTACCAATGTCGTATTTGAAGTGTCCAAAGCTGAGCGGTTATCCTTATAGCTGCAATTTTGTTTTTTCATTTAGGAGTTTTTATCTCGAGATCGAAATGTTGTATTGATCTGAAATTTGGCATGAATAATTATGCTATGAAGACTCAATTTTGAAAAATAGATTGAAAAATTTTCATAGATGTAAATATTCATAATGGCAGCCAAGTTAAAAACTCTTTCATCACTAACTTCCATAGACCTCTGCTACTTCATCCTTCCTCCATACAATTCTTCCCAGTATACACTCTAGGGATAGGTAATCAAAAACTACGGCATAAACTTTTTGAAGAAGGTCTGTGAAATTGAATTATAATGTTTAAATTTAATGTTATACATAATGTATGTGCTAATTCCCAACAAACAGTACAGTGATCTAACTAATGATGTAAATTTGACATAACTTACGTTCTTGTTTCTTTCTTTCCAGCAAACCAGGTAAATAAACAAAGTTCTCCAAAAACACAAATGCTAAAACACAAAAATGAATAGATAATTATTGAGCTAAACTAATAATTATTATCGAGAAACAAATGAGAATATAATAGAGCTGCATCAACAATACAACAGCGGAAACGTTATATTTTATACAGTGAGAGATATAGGCATTAATTAAGAAGTTGAGAGCAATAGGCATCAATTGAGAAGTTTGAGATTGATGGAATACGTCTTCAGATAATACTGAAGTTTGGAGCTTTCAGTTATTATGACGATTATGATATGAGACAATAATTGATTGCTTTGCTTTGAGAAGATTTTGAGTTAGCGGGGAACTCGCAGAGTGAGTTGCTGCTGGTAGCTTCATCTGAATGATATTCATTCCATCAAGATATCAGTTGATCAAGATCAGCACGGGTGGGCAACTAACAGTTTCAAACTATTTATCCTCATAGTATGTATCAAATCTGCTGGAAAAACAATTCAATTCAATTCCATTTTATTTATTCCATTTTAATTATGAATAATTACAAATTCAAATTTCAAATTCAAATTCAAATTCAAATTCAAATTACTGTTCACATTAATATTATATCATAAATTGTTATATTATATACTATTACTTACAATCTATTATTAAATTTGAGATGGATTATTGTTGTATTTGTCAAGCTAGACTCTATTTAGTTTCTGTATATGTATTTATGAGTGTGAATAAATATTTGTATTTGAAAATTTCATTTAATATGAAATACTGTGCATTAGAACAGTTCATTCTTATTATACTGTATCGTGTATATTGCATGAAAATAGAAATAAATTTGAAATATTCGTACACAAAATACATGAATAGAAGATTCACATTACAATTCGATGGGAATAATTCAATTTAATATTAGTAAATGGATATCAATTTCTCTATTCCAATATAAAAACAATGTACAATATAGAATAGAATAATTATGGAATAATTATTTCCATATCATCTATACATATTATTCATATTATATTATACATATGTTCCCACATAGATTATTGGTCAGTGTGTTGCAGAAGAATTCTTATCTTTTATTTCAACTGGGAAGTAAAACATCCTGCAGAATTCTCTATTCCAATATGAAAACAATGTACAATATAGAATAGAATAATTATGGAATAATTATTTCCATATCATCTATACATATTATTCATATTATATTATACATATTTTCCCACATAGATTATTGTTCAGTGTGTTGCAGAAGAATTCTTATCTTTCATTTCAACTGGGAAGTAAAACATCCTGCAGAATTATTCTGAGTTAATTTTGACAAACTTGGAAATTGAATAGAACATTGCAAGTTGAAGAATCATTATTCATTATTATTATCGTATAACCGGCATGAGGCATTCAATATTATTATTACATAAATTATTGGGCATGGCAGGAGTTACACGATAATCAATGTATTGTACGTTTTGTGTATCCAGCATTAAACATTTCGTCTATGTAATCTTCTTTGCAACAAATAATATTAAACCGCAGCTTCAAGTCTATTGAACTGTCTGTTTAGTCTATGATCAAACTATGAGCCTTTTGTATCAATTAATGGTGGTTTGTGTGAGAGAGCACAAAACAACGTGTCTAGAGACAAACACAGTGGTTAACATGGAATGAGGGACACTCATCATTTTGACAGCCATTGTGTGGGCTGAGTGTGTGAGAGAGCGATGATATAGAAAGAGAGAGAGAGACAGTGGAAGGGAGAGAGAGAGTGTTATGGAGAGACATAGAGAGGGAGAGTTGAAGAAAGAATAAATGAGAGGTAATGTGACAGGGAGAGAATGATAGGAAGGAAGAGAAAGGGTTGAAGAGAGTGATTTAGGGGAGGAGAAAGATAAAAGAGAAAAGAGAGAGAGAAAGTGAGTGAAAGGGAGTGAGAGAGAGTGATATGGAGTGTTATAGAGAGGGAGAGTTGAAGAAAGAATAATTGAGAGGGAGTGGGACAGGGAAAGAGTGATAGAAAGGGAGTGAAAAGGTTGAAGAGTGAGATAAAGAAGTGGAGAAAGAGGGAGAGAGAAAGAGAGGATGATTGAGATTGGAGTAGATGGAGATGGAGAGTTATGGAGAGGAAGAGTGAGAGAAAGAATAAGTGGGACGAAGTGATACAGGGTGAAAGAGAGAATAAAAGAGAAGAAATAAGAGATAGAAGAAGACAACGTGAGAGAGAGATATTGAGGAGTATAGGAGGGGGGATTCATAGAAAAAAGTAAAAAAGTGTAAGAGAGATGGAAAAGAAGAGAGAGAGAAAGTCAGAGAGAAAGATTAAGAGATAGAAGAAGAAAAAGAGGAAGAGAGAGAAAGTTATGTTGAGGGAGAGTTAGATAAACGATATGGTTGATGAAGTGAGACAGGGAGAAAGAAATAGATATGAAGACAAAGTGATAGGGTGTAAGAGAGAGAGAGAGAGAGAGAGAGTGAGAGTGTGTGAACAAGTTGGGGAGAGACTCAAAGCGGAAACTTATCAATTTTCGAGTTGTTCTAATTCGAAAAACGATATCTATCTTTTACCATAACTATTAAAATTTGGAATGTTCAATTTTCTCTAAAGGGAGTTGAAGAGAGATTGTGAAAAATGAAAACAGAGATTGGGAGAGAGAGATAGAGTGAATGAGTTGGAGAGGTATGTAGAATGAGACAGAGAGAGAGTGAGTGAGAGAGTTTAAGCAGTGAGGATGAGTTGGAGGATAAGTAAGAAAGAGGGACATAGACAGAGCAAAAGAGAAAGAGTAATAGAAGTGGAAAGAGAGTGAGTGATAGAGGTGAAAAGAAAGAGAGTGATAGAGGTGAAGAGAGAGAAAGAGTGAGAGAGAGTGATAGTGAAAGAAGTGGAGAAAAAATTGAAGGGGAGAAAATTTAAAAAGGGGAGAAAATTGAAAAAGGGGAGAAAGAGACGAAGGAAGATAGAGTGTGTGAGAGTAAGGAAGAGATTATGAGAAGGGAGATCGACGATTTGTGGAGAAGGGAGCAATTTTGGATTTTGAGGAGTAGTGAGAGGGGAAGAGGATAAGCGTGTGGGAGAGAGTGTGATGCAAACTTGTCAACAATGGGTTTTGAACAGAGAGTTGATGGGTGACTACTCATCTCTCTACAACTGTCTAACTGCTATTCAGGTTTGAGAGAGCGTGAGACCGAATGGCGGTAGAGTGAGAGAGGAACTGTTTGTGAAATGGAGAGTGTTGCAAGAGTTTGAGGAGGAGGGAAATATGATGATGATGATGATGGTGGGGATGATTCGGATGAGGAGGATTGATTGATTGATTGATTGAGTACTTGAATTATGTAGATTACAATATATACTGGCTTATACACTCATATACAAAGGCTTACAATACAGCAAAATTATGGAGGAATTTACAAAATAGAAATTAACAATATAATTATTGAGCTGTATATGAATGAGAAAAAAATTGTAATAACTATAGATAAAATAGATAATATTGTTATGCATCTACATAAATTAGCGGACTTTGGACATATCAATGTCCATTCTTCTGAAAGAATATTCGAAGTATCCTTCCCACTAATTCTCTACCAAAACGTTAATTTCATTAATTCAACTGATTTATTAAAAAATGAAAATATTGTAAAAGTAATTATTAGTATGAAGATTTAAGAGAAAAAAGACAGAAAATTGATAAAGTAATATGATTATATAAGTAAGTAAGATCAAATCATCAATAAGAGGAGTGTGAGGAGAAGAAGAAGAAGAAGGAGGAGGAGGAGGAGGTGGAGGAGTAGGAGGAGGAGGAGGAGTGGGGTGATGAAGAGGAGGAAGAGGTGAAGGATGAGGAGCAGGAGAAGGAGAAACTGATGGAGAAAGAGGAAAAGGAGACACAGAAAAAAAATCGGGAGTGAATTAATGATCGCAATGATTGCTATGATTTTAAGAATGAGGTGCTAAAAGTCGAAGATTTGGAGAAAACAAGGTAAGAGAAGAGGGAAACTTAGGATTAAGGAAATTTGGTGAATATTGAGGTTAAAATATGGTGGGAAGGGAAATATAGCATGATGTGGAGGAAAAAGGTGTTGAAAAATTAGTCGAGAGAAAGTGTGATAATGATGACGAGGAAGAGAGAAGTGAGATGCAAGTTTTTTGCTCTTCAATTATTAAAAAAAAATTAACCACCTCACCATATTGAGCATAAATTTCACCACTCCATCATCATCCTACCTTCAAAACCTTCTAGGTTTCATCATCTTTCAGGCTATGTTCATACTCATACAGTTTGACTGTACATCAGCTTATGATTTTCTTGGATGCGATATTTTGATCTTCGTTGAAGATACTGCATCTATGGCAAAACCCAACTTCAAACACGATAATATACTACGGTATTGATCTGCATATTTTTTGTAGAAAAAATGATAATAGGAATATAAAAAGTGAATGAGATTATAAGGAGAAAAGGAAGAATTATATAATATTATTAATGAGATTCAATTCAATTCAATTTATTAAAAACACACAAAACAAGACAAAACAAAATTTCATTTGATTACGAAACAAATAAAAACACAATAAAATGTTACAAATAAGTTGAAGAAGGGGAATGGAGAGGAAACAAGAAGTAACATGAGGAGTATATGATGGAGACGCTGGAGAGAAGGAATATGCCAAGAAAAGAATATTCGAATAAGGAATATAGAACCAGTAGAATTAGGAGAAGTAAAATTATAAGATGTAGAAGGAGAAGGTGGGGAGGGGGAAGTAGGAGTACGATGAGAAAAACTATAAAAGAGAGATGCAGGAAAAGGAATAGGAGATATTGTCCAAGAACAAGATGAATAAGGAGAACAGGAGAATGAAGTAGAAGAAGAAGAAGAAGAGGAAAAGGAAGAAGTAGAAGAAGAAGAAGAAGAAGAAGAAGAAGAAGAAGAAGAAGAAGGAGAAGAAGAAGAAGAAGGGGAAGGAGGAGGAGGAGGAAGAGGAGAAGAAGGAGAACAAGAGCGAGAATAAGATGAAGTGTGACCCAACACAACACTTGTCAGTCATAAAGCATGAGAATAATGGGAGGTCTGTCACTTGCTGTCCAATATCTGTCATGGACGACACAGGGGGTCGGTTAAGCGAGGTTTAAGAGGGCACATAGGTTAGGTGCACAGACTAACGGGGTGGTTGGGGGTCCAAAACTGGGTTGTTCGGAGGAGGGTTGTCTATGAGAACGGTATAGAAGCGGCGTACAAGAAGAGATGTTCAGACTAGCGGGGTGCTAACGATACAGAGGGGGAAGTTGGAGAAGGGGTGTTTGGTCAAACGGGGTGCTAATGCTATAGAGGGGGTCTAGAGGGTTGGACGGGGGTGTCATAGATGGGGTGTACATGGAGTGGTGTTCGGAGTAACTGAGAGGTGTTCGGAGTAACGGGGTGCCAACATTATTGAGAGAGGTTACAAGGAAGGGAAATACGGACTAGCGGGAGTGTAATCGTTGTAGAAAGGGTGTAGAGGGAGGAATATTCTGACTGGCGGGAGTCTCAACGTCATAGAGAGAGAGAGTGTAGAAGAAGAGGTGTTCGGACTAGCGGGGTGTTAACGCAATAGACATGCTGTCCACCCGTCACTCAACCACAACTCTGAACACTTCGGTTAGTCCAAACAAGTGATAGGTCGTTGACGGTTAAACGATGCAACGAAACTGATTTTCTAATAAACGATAACTAGTTTAACAATAACATCAACGTATTCATAAATTTATAATATGTTGTGAAAGAAACATGAACTATCTTCCAAAACGATGGGACAACACTGTTCCTGATAAACGGTAGTCAACATCTGGAACTCAGTTTTTCTGTTGCTCTTTGTACATTGACTGGATCAGACTGTTTACACGACAGATACCCAACGATTTTTTCAAATTCAATTGGAAATCCGTTCAGATATGAAAGTGGTTATCCTTAAAATCCACGATCACTTTGTAGTGAAGTTTAAGAGAATAGTAGATCTATAGATTATGATGACCTAGAGTAGCCTTAAAGTTTAAGACTCTAGGATACTCTGGTTTTACCAAACCAAATCATCCAACTAAATAATGTGGAATGAGTAGTTGTAATAGATTATAAAATGTATTTATATGGAATTTGTGTCACCAATGACACAGCCTATCATTTCAAGAAGATGATATCCGATCCAAGTAAATCAACAATTAAAACGAAATAATGAATTTTATTCACATAAGATTTACAACCTGGAGTCTCTCCTAGGTTTTCAATTAATATTCAAGTCAGTAATGAATGATAACGAAATTTTTAATTTTTGATTGATGTTCCTGAACGTTCCAAAACCTAAATTATTGTCTCCTAGATTCTTGCTCACTTGGACAAACAGTAAACCAGTTAACAACCATTCAATCATAATAAGATCCAGTTCCGTTGAACTCACTTTCTTGACTATAGAGCAAAGTAGAAGGAATCTATCTTTTGAATCGATCTTCTTTAATCTCTATCTTCTATAATTATTTTCTTAGTCTATATTATGTAAATTGTAAGCTATTGCATATAAGTGTGTAAGCCAGTATATATTGTAATCTACATAAATAAAGTACTCATTCAATCAATCAATCAATCTTCTCTGTGACTACAGTTATCAGCAATCTCGATAGATCGATTGATGTGATTTGTAACCTAAATACTCTCCAAGGTTTTTACTTTCCTTGCCCTATTACCATAGGTAAGGAAAGTATTGCTTACCGAAAAAAATCAAGGTACCCCAATTTCTATATTTCTCTACGTTTCAAGGTCCCCTGAGTCCAAAAAAGTGGTCTGTATGTGTGTGTATGAGTGTATGTGCGTCTATGTACACGATATCTCATCTCCCAATTAACGGAAAGACTTGAAATTTGAAACTTGAGGTCCTCACACTATAAGGATCCGACACGAACAATTTCGATCAAATGCAATTCAAGATGGCGGCTAAAATAGCGAAAATGTTGTCAAAAACAGGGTTTTTCGCGATTTTCTCAAAAATGGCTCCAACGATTTTGATCAAATTTATACCTAGAATAGTCATTGATAAGCTATATCAACTGCCACAAGTCTCATATCTGTAAAAGTTTCAGGAGCTCCGCCCCATTTATGCAAAGTTTGATCTTAGATTTCCAATTATCAGGTCTCAGATATAATCTAAACGAAAAATTTCGAGTGGAAAAGATTTAGCATAAAAATTTCTTCAATTGATGTTCAGTAACATTTTCACCTAAAATTGAAAATAAGCATGAAATTCGAGAAAATGTTATTATTTCAATTGCAAACGGTTGGCAACTGATGATTCTATCAAATGATTCACTATGAAGAGATAGCAGACCTCGTATGTCTCCAGCGTTATTTTCCTGTCACCAGCTGGCTCAGATCTTTGTTTTTAAGTGGACTTGAAATGCACGTGCACACTAGCGTCAGGTGATCAATTTTCATAACGGCAAGGAAAGTTGTGTGAGTGCGCCACACCAGATTTTTGCTCACATGACGCAACAGTAAGCTAACCAGTTAACAACCATTCAACCTTATAAGATCTAGTTAGTTTAACTGACGTTCATAATAACTAGAGTTACCGGCAACTCGATAAACTGACACTCAGGTCTGACCGTCATCAGTCGAACTACTAGACTACTGCTCATGTTCATTAATATTCCTCACCATGACTCTCGTTTGTCCATTATTGGAGTCACTTAAAACTGTCATCATTTCCACTGGATGATAGCATTGCTTCTCATTCAACCAATGCTGTCAAGATTCGAAGTAAATTTGACTTTAGGTTACTGTCTATTTCTCTGGTGAAATTCGCATTAAGCTGTCAGTGTTATTAATAGGAATAACATCTACTCTTCCAATTCTAGTATTGCTGACAGTTGTAGTGCATGTGACTTTGAGGTATTTGAGAAGAGAGGGTGAGTGGAGGAGAGAAAAAAGAGGAAGAGAGAAAAAGAGGAAGAGAGGAAAAGAGAAAGAGGGAAGAGAGGAAAAGAGGAAGACAGAAGAGAGGAAGAGAGAAAAAGAGGGAGAGAGGAAAAGAAGAAGAGGAAGAGAAAAGAAGGAAAAGAGAAAAAGTGGGAGAGAGTAAAAAAGGAAGAGGAAAAAAGAGGAAGAAAAAAAAGAGAGGAAGAGAAAAAAGAGGAAGAGAGAAAAATAGGAAGAGAGAGATTAACATTCAGAATCAGAGGAAGAAAAAGATAGAGTGAGTGGGAGGCAGTCATTGATTGATTGATTGATTAATTGCCTTCATTGAGAGCGGAGTTGGGACTCCTGGTCCTCTCTACCACACAACCCTTCACATTTCATACAATTTAATACTAAGATAACAAAATCAAGATTTCAATAAATTAGAAAAATGAACAGAAATCCAAGCTTCAAATTGATAACTAATACAAAATAAATTTTACAAGAATGAATTTCGAATAGAGAGAGAGAGTGTGTGTGTGTGAAAGAGAGAAGATGAGTAAGAGAAGGTGAGAGAGTGAGTGAGAGAGGATTAGAAAGTGACCGTGAGATAGAGAGGTAGCAAGAGAATATTCTCCACGTGAAGTTTGGAATTTGAGTGGTCACCAACGACTGAAATGGGTGTTTGTAGTGTTGAAGCCGAGGGTTTGAGGTGTTAGGTCTTGATTTACGGCTAAATCTGACATCGTCAACATCACCTTGTTAGTTGCAGATAAGCTATGTTTGTTCTCATTTGAACAGGTTACATTAACTTCAAATTTTTCGTATCTGAGCTGAATTACTACTTGAAATGAGATAGAATATATGAGACAGAGTGAATAACTTATATGATATCTTAGTTGTCATTGATGAATGTAGAAGCTTCTAAAGGTAATGGTAACCATATTATTGTAGCTTTTTATAAGCAATAATTCTGATTGTTTCCCAAAACTTTCTTGATTGAGGAGATTTCAAAGAAACGGCACCATTCTTCTCCACTCCTAGTAAAAACCTTTTTTGATATTATTTTTATGAATGAAATTTGGTAAAAACAAGTTCATTAGTTGATGCTAGTAACTAGTTCGTTACTTTTCTCAATGTCTCTCTTGCATGCTATTTTCTACTTTCTCTCTCTTCTAATGATTTTTTTCAATCTTGGTTACTCATCACTGGTTCTTCTTCTTTAAGTCATCTAGAGTTCATGCACAATGAAAATATCTCAACATAATTTTTCAACACAAAATGATATATTCTCAAACAAATGTATAAACTCAAGGCTACTTTTTTATTTATAGGATAGATTTTTATGATAGATAGGTACATTTTCTTAAAATTAATACAATAATAGATAAAAATACAAATTATAACAACTAGTTTCAGTGTTCACACCATCTAAAAACTAGTTCTTATAATTCGTATTTTTAATCTATCATTTTATTGAATTCAAAAAATTGATATAATTTCATTGATTTCTACTATAATTATATTCTATAAATTTTCAAACAGACTGTTGATACTTTATTCAATGATTCTCGATTGATATTGTAGATTCACCACTTGGAACGAGATAGAATATATGAGACAGAGTGAATAACTTATCTGATATCTTAGTTGTCATTGATGAATTTAGAAGCTTCTAAACGTAATAGTAACCATAATAATTTAACTAGTAAATTAGTAATTATCAAATTAGTAAACATAATTATCAAAACAAGTTTATTAAATGGTGCTAGTAACTAGAAGCTTGGTAACTAGTTCATTACTTCTCTCAATGTCTCTCTTGCATGCTATTTTCTACTTTCTCTCTCTTCTAATGATTCTTATTTCAATTTAGGATCCTTATTACTAGTTCTTTTTGTAGTTCATTCGTAGTGAAATTCTAACCTTATCTTGGACTTTGTCACCTATAAATTTGGGAGAAAAATAGCACAAGGACTACCTTATTTATCTTTCAATGTTTTTACATTAGTGTTATTTGCATTGTAAATAAATAAAATAAATAAAATAGGTTCATATCACTAGTTCATTTGTAGAGTCAATTGAATGCTTCATCTACTAATTCATTTGTACTGTCAGAGTTCATTTTCAATGATAATTACTTGAAATTGTCAAACCTCTGATTGATTAATACAATTTTGAGATGAAAGTTCCGGTTGTTACACCATTATCAATCTCTAGTAGAGAGGAAGCTCAAACATTAAGTAGCAGAATATATATATTATAGTGTGAGTAAAGCCCTACTACAATAATTGGGCATTGGCTGTCGACCAATAAAGACTGTGCTCTACTGCCATTGGTCGGCTCTCATGACCATGTTTGGTATACTTGGGTCTCGTTTCGGCCAATGGCAGTGGAGATCAGCCTCTATTGGTCGACAGCTATTGGCTAATAGTAGGACTTCACACACACTATATTCTGCTGCTGAATGCTCAAGCTTTCAGCTTACTGGGGATTGATAATGGTGTAACAACCGAGAACAATATCTCAAGTAATTTCGAGAAACCATTATTTATTTTATTATTTTGATAAATCATCAAGATAATCGATTATTGGATTATTATTATTCTCAATAAACCATTATTCAATTCATTATTATTTTAATAAATTATTTATCTTCGATAATTTCATTATACCAGTGGTTTCGAGAATAATATTGTATTGTTTATATTCATTGACTATAAATATAGATAGTTTATCAATCAATTTATAGATCATCAATTGATAGACAATTATATTCATTGATATCAATGGATGGTTTCCATTGATAGTCTACTTACCACAACAGAACAGACTGTCAGTTTCCATCTCAATCCTAGATTTCAAATTCTCTAAAAATTCTTGATAGTGAAACTCGATGGGATTAGATTTTAGTTGATCAAATTCTGAACTACTCAACCTGCCTCTGTGTTCTGAGTAGGACATCTAACTCAATAGCTGTCAACTCCACTGAGGAATAGCTTTCCAATTCAGTCTCAGTGGAATTATCCGCTCAAATGATTGCTTCTAGGGTCATTTGGGACTCATTAATTGAATAATCTTAACCCTGCTGAGTTACTGGAATATTCAGTGTTAGATTACTTTTATGAATAATATCATCATGATTATAGCAAACACTAGTCGGGATTCCAGCGTATACTCAAGGCGGACAAAATACAGAGTGTTTACGAACTCCCTACCAATACTCTAGGTCATTGTTCCTGGGTAACAAACATATCTAAATATCATATTTAAATTGTCGGGAAGTCTTCAGTAACTCACACAGCGGCCATTTTGCTTTTTTCACTTATTATTTTTTCTCTAAATAATGGTTAAACATACGAAATTGAAACTTCACACGATCATTAATAACAACTAGACTAGACAAAGCTACAAAAAAAATTATTATGATTTTTCAAATCCATAAAACAAAATGACGGACATTTGAAATTTTGTTTCTTAAATAACTCAGAAACTGTTGGTTTTACAAAAACTTTACAGGAATAACTTATTTTAGAAAATTTAATTTCCTATCGATTGGTACCGGAATTTCCAAGATTGGATTGATTGATTGAGTACTTCATTCAAGTAGATTACAATATATACTGGCTTATACACTTATATACAATAGCTTACAATACAGAAAAATTATAGATGAATTTACATAATATAGACTAGGAGAATAATTATTGAACTGTATATGATATGAAAAAGCAATTTGTAATGTAATAACTATAGATAACTATATTGTTATGCATGTACATAGATTGGCGGAGCTTTGGACATATCAATGTCAATTCTTCGGAAAGAATATTAAAAATATCCTCCCGACTAACTCTCTACCAAAACGTTAATCTCATTAATTAAACTAAGGTTTTATTTATTAATGGAAATATTGTAAAATTATTAATTAATATGAATATCTAAGGGAAAAAACAGAAAATTGATAGAGTAAAATGATTATATAGGTAAATAAGATCAAATTATTGATTAATAAAATGAAGTAGGCTGAAAGTAGATCACGATTATCAACTTTCAGTGATATACAGCAGTTTGCAGTGGATAATCCAAATAACATGAGTTCATATAATATATATATATATATATATATAATTCATTCTATAACAAGTTTAAAGGTTTATATTGGTGGGATGGGTGACGGATGGTCGTCATGTGATCGTTCTAGGGCCGGACAGTTTCAGTCATTTGTTCCAAAAGATGTTTTTTTTAAAGTCAGGATGAAGCTCGCTCGGCTCTCGACTAATATTAACTGAGATATGGCAGCTTCAGTGGTTGGTGACCCACCTTGAGAGGGTTATGTAACGTTATTCTATTGTTTGAAATGAACTAAAACCGCTTACTATTAACATTCAATGCAAATAGAAATTGTTGCATCATTGAGGTGACTCTATCAGCATGCCTTGGCTTGCACTGCAACAAACTTTCAGTGGTCACCTATCACTAAGGCTGCCATATCTCAGTTATTATTGGTCCAATCTCAAAATTTCTGGTACCAATCGATGAGCAATTAAATTTACTAAAAAAGTTTTTTTTGTAAAGCTTTTGTTAAACCGAAGGTTTCTGAGTTATTTGAAAAACAAAATTCTAAATGGTCGCCATTTTGTTTATGAATTTGAAAAATTATCATAATTTTTTTAAGCTTTGTCCAGTTGTTATAAATAATGCTGCAAGGTTCCAATTTCGTATGTTTGACCATCATTTAGAAAAAAATGATAAGTTGAGAAAGCAAAATGGCTGCTTTGTGAGTAACTGAAGACTTCCGGACAATTTAAAATATGATATTTAGATATGTTTTTTTAACGGAACAATGCCCCAGAGTATTCGTAGGGAGTTAGAGTTCGTGAACCCTCTGTATATTGAATTTTCGGACTTTCAACTATTGTGAGAATAATTGGTATCATAATCTATTATATCAACTAGCTAGACTGACATATCTTTTTGAAATATGGAATGTATGATAATGGAAGAATTTGTGACTCATAATCGGGGATGAATAAGAGGAAAAAGAGGTGGAAGATTGATTGATTGATTGATTTATTTGTTACATGCTAGGTCTTGAAAAACCTATTGCACTTATAAATTACAATAATTATATACAATGCGAAATTGAAAAGTAATAATAAATTAAAAGTATTAGAAGAGAAGGAACAGCAGCAGGAGCAGGAGTAGAATGATGAGGAGGGGGTGTAGAAACAGGAGGAGGAGAGTGAATCAAAAAGAAGAAATAAGTGTATCACAATCCAGAATGAATAAGGAAAAAAAAGAAAACGATTATGGAGGAAAAAGAGAAGGATGAACAGGAGGAGGTGGAATAGAAGTAGGAGGAGTGAAAAGAAGAGGAGAATGAGGAAGAGAAGAAGGATGGAAAACTAAATATTGCTTGCAGGCTTTTTCCAGAGTCCGTGAACTGGATTAAGTCAAGCTTATTTCTTCAACTCTGATACTGGGATGTGATAGAGACAGAAGTCACTCTCTGTGCATGGAGGAAGGAGGAGGAAAATAAATATATAACTATATAAGAGAGAGGGAGTGAGAAAGAAAATAATGATAAGAAGGATGCGGAGGGATAAGATAGAGAAAAGTATATTTTCAGGAGTATGAGACAGAAAATCACCTAGACATTGCGAGGAAGAGAGAGAAATTGACGTGGAGAGAAAAAGAGGGAGTAAGAAAGAAAATGAGAAAAAGTGAGTTAGTTGGAAGTTTGCTAGGGCAGACAGAAAATAGGATTTGTGAGCGGATAAGAAATGACAATTTTGAGTTAAAACTTGTGACGAAGAGAGAAAAACGGAGAATTTCAACGTCAACAAATGCACGCTGCGGGCATAAGGTGAAACATGATGAGGATTTTCAAGAAAATTTTTGATGAATACATGAAAATTATGAGAGACCTGGATGAATATTGTGCTGTTGAATTTTGATGAATACTTTGACATCATTTTGAGATGATGATATCTCAGACCTTGTTTGGAGATGAGAGAAGAAATATCAAGAGGTCAACTGGAATTTCAGGAAATCTCTGATTGGTACTTTAACATTTTAGCCTGTTTGAAAGTTGTGCTTCAACGTGATTTAAAATCTGTAATTCATAACATCTATTTATCCATAATTTCAGTTAACATAGGCGAAAATTGGATTTTTTACAAATATGAAATTCCATGTTCAATCAATTATTTGACTTACAAGTCAAGTAGACAAAATACAAAGAAATTGTGAATGAATCTGATTATGAAATTAAAGTTTGATAGTGATTGTAGTATCAATTTTTATGTGGTATCAATTTTATATATTTATTTATCATTTCTACAAGAAAGCTCTAAATGAGAGAGAAAATTTAAGGATACTCTTTGTACTATTTCTCTCCCAAATTTAGATAACATTTTAAAAGTCCGAAATAGGGTTCTGTCCTGAAATAGGGTGAAATTCCTGAAATTTAGTTCATTTCCACTCAAAAACAACGAAAACTGGAAATTTTGACGGATAAAATTGGATAAAGCACACAAAAATTACACTTGAATTACTATTAGTAATTATCAATAAATAATGTATCAATAATATTTATCTCAATATTCTACAGTTTGTTTCTGTAGTTGATAACCATTGTTTCTATATATATTATTAGTCTTTGGAAATAGTATATTAGTATTAGTATATTAGTCTTTTGAAATCTTTGTCCGTTCATATTGGACAGTATAACCGGACCAAGATTTTGTTGTTGTGTTTGGATTTTTCAAATAAGAGTTTTAGAATAATTGTATCCTTCCGAATAAATGATCAAGTTATTACAATGATTGAGAAGTTCCTGATAGCCAACACAAGATTATATATATAATGCCCATTAAATTGTAGGAATTAAATTGTAGGAATAGCCCATTAAATAAAGGAACTTATGATATAAGTTCCTGATAGCTTTACTGATAACCACCATATCGGATTGGAAATATTAGCAGATAAACAATTCATTTTTGGAAATATATTGACTTATGAATGAATATAATAATAAATATATTGGATTTCCGACTTACATCGCAGCACACAACTTAAAATACACTCTTCATAACTTGGAAAAGTAATTTCACAAAAATGGAAATATAAAAATAATGCAGGTACCAACTTGGTTCATCCCAAGAATCATAATCATGCATCAATATTAACAACTGATATTATTGTACTGGAAATCTGAGTTTTTTGACAATTCCTTGGTCTTTTTATTAAACTGATATTACATCTTTCAAGAGATTATTGTAATCATTAGAAGATCGTTTGATGCCAAAAAGAAATGAATGAAGAGAAAGATGAAAGAGAGATGAATGATCGTTTCAAGGGGAGATGGATGAAGAAATGAAACAAAAGGGAGAATAAAGAAGTGTATGAATGGGGAGGGAAGTGAGTAGGAAGAAGGAGAAGAAGAAGAAGACTGTGAGCCAGTGAAAGAGATTAGATGAGTGAAAATGATGATAAATGGGGCAGAACAAAGTTGAAAGAAGGATGAAAAAAAAGGAAGTGGAGGAAGAAGAAGCAGAAGAGGAAGAACTGGGAAATATCAAGCTCTATAGATAGTTGAGAGGAAAGCTTCGGAAAAGCCAAGCAATTTTCCACAAATTGGATTCCCGTTGGATGAGAGAACGTGACTCTTTCGAGATACTTGGTAATTCATCGACAATCTACTTCAACTGAGAAATATAGTTGCGAGACTCCAAATACAGAAAAGTACTACAGCATTTTATATAATGAGTGCAATGCTTCTATATTAAATAACTCTTGAAAACTCAAGACATCAATAGAATTGGACCAGTTTTGATGAAGTTTGTCCCAAATCGATTCCTAGAATAAAATCGCATTCTCCATTGTCGTACAGCACATTATCATATGGATATTATTATCTAAGATATTCTGAGTACTTGATATAGATTACTCTAGATATAGAGTACTAGATGCTACTATGTAGGATTTTATGATTGATTAATTTGCTGCCTTCATAGGAGGTCGCAGCCGGCCCCCTCTTACACTTCACCCTCGATGCTGTTTATGCCCTTCAAGCTGTTTTTCAAGAACATAATTGCGTCAATTATGATAAATTCATATTAAATAAAATAATAAGAATTGTCAAAAACCACAGATTTCATTGATAGTGAGAAAGGTTTCGGTGTTAAACCATTGTCAATCTCTGATAAACTCGAAACCGGTCTTTCTAACTTCCAATAGAATTCAGATTCTATTACAGGTTTTTGACTATTTCTTAGTATTATTTAATATGAGTAATTACCACAATATCAACTTCTCAACTACACCTCAAAGGTACAGGTTAAGAGAGGTTTAGTTTGATAAACCTAAAAGGAACGTAACTATATAGGGAAAGCCTAAATGAGCTCCGTGAACTTGTAGTGCACAAGTCCGAAAAAAATTGTAAACAATTGACAATAAACTACGAATTTTGTGTCGGCAGAATATCCAAGAATAAAATTTTGTACAAGCACCGTGGCTTGTGCACTACAAGTTCACGGAGCCAGATAAATGGGAGGAGACAGTTCTCAATAGTAGAGAAAATATTCTTAGAAAGTGAGGAAACGAGATGCAAAGAAAATATGGTAAAATGCAATGTGAAAATCCCTTCTTAGGGAATGCAGAAAAGCACTAGATACTAAAACTTAAGGAAACTAAACTGGAAACAAAATATGCAATACAAATTTATAGTTTTCTCAGTTTTTGATTTCCAGATTTTGATTGAGTGAAGTTTATTCATTGTTTGCAATCAAGCGGATTCAGTTGGAATGGAATAATTGAATAAAAACACAAATATGTTGTCAAATTCTAAACTGTTTCATTTGGTACACGACCATGGTTTCGTGACCACACCGTTCAATATTATGGAACGGTTCTACAATATTGACAATGACTCGGTCGAATTTTTGAAATGTAATATATGAAATTATTGTTAATCTGAATCCCTTGTGAAATGATACTTGAGTAATGCAAGTATCTTAGTCTCAACTTGTATTAGAAATATCATTAGAAATCAAAAATATCATTGTAAATCTGTTGTCAGTGATGGTAATTTAAGTGTTTAGTGTATTACAAAATCACTTACCCTGTTTATCTATCATAGTATCTCTAGCTTCTCCTTGCTATTACACAATTATTCATCAACTGTTGAAAAAAGGTCATTAGAATGATACTTGACTAACTAAATATTGTGAGAATTGAAGAGACTTGAAATATTATCAAAAATTCCACTTTATTATTAAAAAAATAATATTTTACAGTAGCATGCTTTCGTATCAAGTAGAATGTTGAGCACACGGAAGCATGTTCCTGATAAATATTAATTTTTATTTAAATAAAGTGAAATTTTGACAACATTTCAAGTCTCTTCAATTGAGTTAAAGTTTCACATTAATATTTACGCTACAAACTTGATAATAAAGTTTATTGTAAGAATGTTTGTTGAAAGACAGTGAAGGTATTTGTTACAAATATTATTGACAGAGTATTGTCAAAGCGTTTCTGAAAATCTCGACATCAAGTATTTGTGAAGACTGAACAAGATTGAACAATGAGATTGAATGGACAAGATATTTGCTATTTGAGTGGGAAGCACTTTCAGCCTTCTACAACGTTTCATTTTAACAAAAATAATCATAACCACTGTTTCTCAACCCTATGACTCATCAACGCAAAATATCATCTAAGAACAACTTCAGAATCACTGTTACTCCAAAACCTTGACTGCAGAAGAATCCAAACCATCAAATCAGAAGAAAATCTCAGCAAAACACAGCAATTATCGGGGAAGATGAAGAACAAAACTACTTAATCGGCGTTAAAGATAGCGATTAGCTAACCTGTGATTAGAAGCTGTGATTTGATGAGTGTTATCACAGTTTCCGTGATCACCTGTCACCTAACCAGTGATTATTCGTGACAGTTCTGGTTGGAAATAGCTAAATAATTGTGGCAATTATTTTTCTCCTACATTTAAGTATTCTCTGGGTGTCAAGATCCCCAATTCGTTCCAAGATTGATGTCGCTGAAGATTAGAGTTGTTATGGTTGTGGCTTGTCCGTTTTTGCAGAGTACGAAGGAAAGGGACAGAGATATCTATCAGTATCTTCGAGTTTTTTTTAGAGAAGTCTGATTCGAAGCTTGATCATGGTTAGTCTAAATTTCCGATTTTTCTGGTTTTTGAGTTTGGTATTGAATACATTCTCAGTTTGATAATAATTATAAAGAGTTTTATTTTTGCCATCTGATCATGAAGAGTAAGTGAAAGTCTAATATCATCCATATAAAACGTATAAACATATGTTCAAGAAACTGACGAATCAAATTGCTCCTTGATTTCGACCAATCAGGAGCTAGAACTCCCAGACCGTCACTGGTCAATAGCTCCTTGGATTTGAAGGCGTGGCCTACTACACCAGCATTGCAACTCTCTTATTTGTCAATGTTTCTTATGATATCTTGAATAATTCTAGTAGTCTCAACAATATTATTGAATCGTAACTGTTCAACGTATAATCTTCAACAGATAAATGAAATAAGATAAAGTATCGTTGAGTATAAACATTTTTTCCATTCTCTCGCCATTTTCCAGAGCAAAGACCTCATGACCTCCATTATTGACCGAGCGAAGTGAGGTCTAAGATTCAAGTCGACGGTTTTGCATTTCTCTTAATGTTTAAATGTTTATATGTTGCGCATTTACGGCGAAACGCGGTAATAGATTTTCATGAAATTTGACAGGTATGTTCCTTTTTACATTGCGCGTCGACTTTTATACAAGGTTTTTGGAAATTTTGCATTTCAAGGATAATATAAAAGTAAAAAGGAACCTCCTTCATACGCCAATATTGGAGTAAAAATCAGACTATAGAATTATTCATCATAAATCAGCTGTCTAGTGGACGATATTACTACCCGTTCAGAAACATGGAACATCTTGAAAATTTATCTTTCCATCAACGTTGTAGACAGTTGCAGCCAAACCTGATAATAGCGCTCACACTCACATTCCGGGACGCCACGTTACGGTACGATAGGACAGAAAGCTCTATGTTTATTTAGGATTTTTTCTAGACATTTTAAATTGATAAATTATTTATTAATTATTGAGAAAACATAACAGGTCAATGTAACTTACTGAGCGCGAGGTCTACTGTTCACAGAACTACTAGTATGACTTATATCGTTGACTTCCTGTTTCCTCTACGTTGTTCATGGAGGTGTAAGCTTCAAATAATTGATTTCTATTGATGGTATTCTGTTTTTCAAATACATAGACAGTTCTAGTCTATGTTTTGAAATAAGCTTGTGTGTGCATGTGTGTGTGTGTGTGTGTGTGTTTTCCTTTTTTTCAACTCCTGCTCACGTACAAAAGCTTCTTGTTTTGTTGTGAGTAGTAAAATTTATTGTTTGCTTGAATTATTTCTTGACATCATCATCATCATTTTTAATACTTAAGTTATAACTAAATTTTTATGGTGGAAGTCATCTTTATTTTACATAAAATTTCATTACTGAAGAAAAGTTCTTTCACTGATGATTTTTATGTTATAAATTATGTGAACAATAAAATTGATTCGATTTGATTTAATTATCATACAATATGCGATCAAATATTTAGTTTCTGGTTTAAACGATCAAAATAGAATCGCACATGCATATTGATATAATGTCAGAGAATAAGCTAAGGAATAGAGGAGGAAACTCGTTTAAATCTCGTGTATGAATTTACAACGTTTTCCTCAGCCTTTTCTTATTTCAACCTCCTTGTCGTGATTTGTATGATAAGGTATATTGTTCAATTATTCACTACTTATTGCGTTTTCGACTAATGTAGATCTCTTGAAAAAATTTCATGAATCACAATAATAATTGATTGTTGATCAAAGCAACATTCACTCATTTCAAAGATAAATTAAAGCTGATAGATCTTTTTTTGTGTAGTTGAGAAGTTGATATTGTGGTAACTATTCATATTAAACAAAAAGACTGAAGAATTGTCAAAAACCACAGATTTATTGATAGTTTAGAAAGACGGGTTTCGGTTGTTACATCATTGTCAATCTCTGGTAAGCAGAGTTTACAACCTAAGAGTTTTCAACATACAGAGTAGGCTCTGTTTATCAGAGATTGACAATGGTGTAACAACCAAAACCGGTCTTAATTATTATTATTGAACGGAGATCCAAAATAAATGCTAATATTCATCCCGAAGACTTCTGCTACTGCAAATATTGACAACAGGGTAAACAGCTAGATGGAAATTCGATGAGTGCTACTACTCAGAAATAATTATTTGCGAACCCAATAATTGCAATCTCATTAATTTCCATCTGTAAAACCGGTCTTTCTAACTATCAATGAATCTGTGGTTTTTGACAATTTCTTAGTTTTATTTTTATCTAAGCTGATTGAATTATTGAGCTGGTTAAGGATTTGAGGCAAAGCATTTAATTGGATTGCATAAAGTTATAGACAATCAAATACATTAGTTGAATTGATGGTAATGTTGTGAAATCTCTCCAGAACAAGAAAACAAAGATATTGTCATGGTTCTGTTTTAAAGTTTTTAATAAATTTTTAGTGAGATTTGACAATATATTTGTTTTCTTATTATAATCAAATACATATTATAATCAAAAATATTATTTTTATCGACAGGAAATCAACGATCAAACAACCAATATCCCAGAAACCCCAGACACTGACGACATCCCACAGTTCCACGCCGAAAGACCGACCCTCCTGGGATGGCTGACCCACTTCTACATCTCTTACTTTTTCCTGCAGAGCGTCTACGTCACCATACGCTGCTGGCCGCTATGGAGTTTCATCACGAGGATATCCTCAGTTGAAACCATCAATTTCACACTTTTCATCTTCTTCTTGTCCACCGAAAAACACATCATGACAGGACCCCAGGAAACCCTACACTCTGTGATCGAGTCGCAGTATGTAGCTCAAAAAACCTTCAGATCCGACCAGAACAATCAGTCACTTTTTCAAAATCTGAAAAAATCTTTAGTGGATAAAATGGAGTTGAGACGTAGCAAAGTGATGGGACTAGCTTACACTGCAACAAAATATCTGTTTTCAAGTCACAACATAACCTCAATCTTATCGATCATTACTTATATGACAAACTATATCGGAGAGGTCGAGAATCTTCCACTACCTTTCATCTTCTACAACCCTGTGACCCATAGTAACATATCAGCTGATCTTTTACAATACATTGTTCTGGCATTAGTACAATGTCTATACCTGTACCTGAGTTTCAATGTATGTATGGACCTGTATTATTCGTCTGTGTACTCTTGTAGTAACGTGAAGACAGACATGGAGCTGTTTATTTTGAGTATTGAGGAGTTTGATGCTGTTTGTGAGAATGTGATGCAGAGTTATGAAGAAGGAGAAGTTTCAAGAGAGAAATTATTGCAAGAGTATGTTGCGGGTTTGGTACGGCAGCACCAGATTATATCCAGGTGAGAATTATATTTCAATGTTAATAATTATTGTTGTTATAATCGGATTTTATGAGAGGAGATATAGTGGTATTTCTCTGTAATAGAATGACACTGATATTGTATTGCTGAGGATGTGTTGTACTATGTACAGAGGATGTATAATTATTATTGATCATGAACAGATATTGTACAGCTAAGTAAAGTAGTAGCTGAGGATGTGGCAGGTTTTGCCATGAAACCTGGGTACTGAAATCTATTGTATGTATAACAATCTGGTGTGGCGCACAACTTTCCTTGCCGTTATGAAAATTGTTCACCTGACGCTAGTGTTCGCGCGCTTCTTAAGTCCAGTATTCAACGATCTGAGCCAGCTGGTGACAGGACAATAACGCTGGAGACACACGGAGGCTGCTATCTCTTCATAGTGAATAGAATCAACAGTTGCCAACAGTTTTCAATTGAATCACATTTTCTCGAATTTCGAGCTTATTCTCAATTTTAGGTGGAGATGTGTGAATGATTTTCATGCTCAATCTTTTCCACTTGAAAATTTTTTTTTGATTGTATCTGAAGCCTGATAATTGAGAATCTAAAATCAAACTTTGCATAGATGGGGCTGAGCTCCTGAAATTTTTACAGACAGGTGGAAGTTGATAGAGCTTATCAATGACAATTTTAGGTATGAATTTGATCAAAATCGTTGAAGCCCGTTTTCGAGAAAAACCCTGTTTTTGATAAAATTTTCGCCATTCTAGCCGCCATCTTGGATCGCATTTGATCCAAATTGTTCGTGTCGGATACTTATATTGTAAGGACCTTAAGTTCCAAATTTCAAGTCATTCCGTTATTTGGGAGATGAGATATCTTGTACACAGACACACATACACTCATACACACACACACACACACACACACACACACACACACACACACACACACACACACACACATACAGACCATTATATCAAAAAACCACTTTTTTGTACTCAGGGGACCTTGAAACGTATAGAAATTTAGAAATTCGGGTACCTTAATTATTTCGGAAAGCAATACTTTCCTTACCTATGGTAATGGGGCAAGGGAAGTAGAAATGAGACCTAAAGAGAATATCCGTGAAGTTGAATTGTGGAAAATTTTTATCTTTCCATGCAAGCTCTCATGACAGGATTTGTATGGTATTCAATTCGACATCACAGTCGATGTAGAGTTTTCAATTACGATTTGATTATTTTCAATACAACCAGTCATACAATTTGGCAACAGAAATATCTTCTCCAATTCCCAAATTAATAATTTCATACAGATTATAAAGTGGTTTTTGAACGAATTATGGTGGTATTGATAATATCAGTGTATTTTCCTTTCAATTTCATTCAGTATTGTTTTGTCCAAAATGCATGATAATTTTTTCTTGAGTTTGATAACTACTGAATTCTGAACAACAGTTATGGGCCGATAATCATCCTGTATCTCTCAATGTTTCAAACTCATTTGCTATGGTTTCGTGATAGTAGAGTTGGATAAATGAAAAGTGATAACATACTTTTTACACTCACATGACTGAACATAGTTTGAAAAACACTAGTGTCATATAATATGTTGTCTACTGCATTCTCAAAATTTGTAAAAATTTTGTGTATTTTCAATTTGGAAGCTAGTACAAATTATGTTCTTTCCATTTCAGAAAAATGAAACTACTTGCAGATGGATTCTATGCTGAAACAATTTACGTGAATGCATTTGTTTGTGTGCAAATATGTCTGGCGGTATTTTGTTTCCAGGTAGGCAATATTTTGTTCTGTTTTTCCTTCTTATTATTGTTTTTCTTCTTCTCTGTTTTCACCCACTACTCCACATAGACAATGAAAATCATAAATGTTTTACTGATTGAATATAGTTTATTATTTCATGAGAAATCACCATAGTGGATGAAGCTGAAAACTGTACTTGTTGAAGCAATTAATAATGTATCTAGGATCTGGGGAAATAAATTATAGTACAGTAGGCCTTCGTCATTCAATAACGCGATTGTGGTAATACTACCTGACTAACGTCAGCTAGTGTGAGACATCGGAGGAGAAATGGAAGGAATATTTCAGATCTAGACCTTATGCAGACCTAAAATGCACTACACGAGCTAACAATGGCTTGAGAGCTGATATAGACATTTATGTTGTAATTATGATAAATTGTTTTCTCGTCGCCCAATACAAAAACTACTCACAATAGAAAATTGATAGTAGGCCTATGTTAAGATGATGATAATGAATAATGTCCTGCAGCTAGAATTTATTATTCTTGATCTATTTCTTAATTTTCAGAGAACGGAAATCATGATTTTCAAAATCAAATACGGATTCATAGCTATATCAACAATTGTTCTGTGCTATGTGTACTCTGAAGAATGTCAAGTATTGTATGAAAAGGTGAGTATGGATTGTTAAATTAAACTTTATTTTTAGTGCTATAAAATTGGGCACTTATTATAATTTGCATTTCCAATAATTACAGAGTCTTCCCATTCTCAAATAATCCAGTCATAAGAGCCGTTTAACAACCAATAAAGAGAAACCTATACTTTGTTCAAAATAACTTCTGACTTGGAATGCACATGCGCAACAGAGAATGCATACAGCGGCAGGGATACAACGGCTGCTATGTTGCCATTGTTTGTCGGCTAGCGTTCTCTAATTTCCAGTAAGATGTATCCAAGCGCCTAAGTTAAACTTACGGAGTTTCCTCTCTGCAATTGTCGACTCTATTCGACAAATTGACAACTACGCTTCCACCTATGACTCAATCCATCACTGCAATTGGCTGATCTCCCTCCATTTTTCCGCGCCGCTAATTCCTCCAACTCTGAAGAAGTTTTGCATGAAGTATAGTAACTGACAAAGCCAATAGTTACTGGGGCGTGTCTAGTCTCGGCCAATGGCAGTGGAGCTCAGCCCCAATTGGTCGACAGCTTATGACTAATCGTAGAGCTTCACGCACACTTCATGATCCGCTGTCCAATGTTCAAGCTCTCAGTTTATCAAATTTTGATATTGGGATAACAACCGTTACTAATATCCCAATTAAACTGTCGTAATATACCAGTTTTTTTGAAAATAAGTAGTTTTCATTCAATAGTAATAACTAACACATTTCTGGTACAGAAACCATTCTGAATCCGGAAGATTCCATCAAGAGTTCAATTCATATCAAAATAATTATTATCTTTCATATCAATTAAAATTGTGAATCAAATTATGTTCAGTTGGTTATGTCTCCAGAATGTAAGAGTAACATGATATAATTTCATGTTCAGTGTACACTAATAATTATAACAGGTATCTCATAATTATTGGAGTACACTGAACATGGAATTATATCATGTTACCGAGGAACATGATATACCAGTTTTTTTGAGAATGAGTACCTTTTGCTTACTTTATTTTCACAGGTATCTTATAATTATTGGAGTACACTGAACATAAAATTTACATCACGTTTTCATTTTATTCTGGAGACATAACTTACTGAACATAATTTGATTCTCATTTTAGTTTGAAAACACAGCTAACTGAACATCTTAATATTATTTCAGTTTGAAGACATGGCTGACTCCCTCTTCCACTCATTATGGATGACGAAGCCTCTGTGGATACAGCGGTCAATTCTGATCTTGATCATCAGAAATACCAGAATACCTATCATTGGTATCGATGGCATCATTTCCACTGATCGGAGTCATGTCAGAAAAGTGAGTTTTCTATCTATAATTTTATAAATTTGTGTATTCATCCATTCATTACACATTTCACTCTAGTTATTACTTCTTAATTAATCAATTTATCTATGAAATATTGCACAATTATCACTTCTGGAATGTCCCAACAAACGGCCATGACTCCAATATGGGATTGATATAGATTGATGAATAAAAAAATACACATCTCAATGGTATGGATGAATTTAAAAATCATAGCTCCATCTTGTCTCTGCTTGTAGTTAATTTGTAAAACTAAGGAAGCCTGTGGATAATCAGAAATACCAGAATACCTATCATTGGTATCGATGGCATCATTTCCACTGATCGGAGTCATGTCAGAAAAGTGAGTTTTCTATCTATAATTTAATAAATTTGTGTATTCATTCATTCATTACACATTTTACTCTAGTTATTACTTCTTAATTAATCAATTTATCTATGAAATATTGCACAATTATCACTTCTGAAATGTCCCAACAAACGGCCATGACTCCAATATGGAATGGATATAGATTGATGAATAAAAAAATACACATATCAATCGTATGGATGAATGTAAAAATCATAGCTCCATCTTGTCTCTGCTTGTAGTTAATTTGTAAAACTAAGGAAGCCTGTGTGGACGATTCAATAACATGCGATTAACATACAAATTCATCACTCACAATTCGCATCAAATGGAGGTTTTGAAATAATTTAAAGGTCACTCGTTCTAAAAAATGAATGCCCGAAAAATGGGAGCGTACCAAGTTCAAACAATACAGATTAAGTAAAAAAAAGAAAACATAAAAAAATCCAAATAGTATCGATATGTCCATTTATATTAGTATAAGTTATCTGTGAGATAACAGTTTTTTGTTATGTACTCACAAAACAATGAAGTTTGAACGCTTGAAATTCCATTCTCGGATAAGAAATTTGGATTTTTTCAAATAATCATGCCCATCAACACCAGACATGATTACTATATTACGTATTTTGCTGAGTATGTAGTATTCTATAGCCTATATTTTGAATCTGTAATCTTCTAGTTGAAGAGATTTGATATGGAGCACGTGTACATCGACAGTCAATCACAAATCAATAATTATTGTTATTTTCCTCAGCTTTATTAGTGGATCAGGAATGCAGAGATTTAATAGGATTGGAATTTATTGAGAGTGATATTCAAGAAGACTTGAAAGAAAACATACTCACTTGGTAAAAGTTTGAATAAAGACACAAATTTTCTTGTTCTATTTTCACATTAGTGTCTTCTATATAAGTTGTTTCTCTCAACAATAATCATAGCATAATTGAATAAAAACACACATATGTAGTCAAATTTTACACAGTTTTGTTTCTAATCGGTGTAGAATTTGACAACACATGTGTGTTTTTATCCAATTATGGAACGGTTCTACAATATGGACAATGATTCAGTCGAATTTTTAATTATCATAGCAGACAAATCATCATTAAGTTGGAACACAAGTTGTGAACTTTCAGTGAACCTAACAACTCAACTAACAAGCTCCAACTAACAAATTCTGTATTTAACTAAAAACTCGCCACAATGCTTCGAGCATCAAACATCCATAAATTGAAACTCTCAAGGAAATATTTGTTAAAGTTCCTCACTATCTCATCATGAAAATATCTCTGATAAAACTGTTGCAATAGTAGAATGAAATCTTTTTTGGAAAATTCAAGATTGGAATTGGATGAAACGAATCCATAGAACAACTTGTCTTGTCTTTAAATGGTGAATTCCAAGTTTGTTTTTCAATTCAGAGCTTTTCGGCAATTTTTCTTTAATTCCGAAATAATTTTTTCATATTTATTCTCTTTTTGTCAAGGTGACACAAGCAGCCTACTCATACTTCAATTTCCTCAGCAGAGTGGTTGGGAAATGAGCAAATAAAATTAGAAAATGAATTAAATATCAGTAAGTTAAATGGAACAGCATCGATTAAATTGAACAAATAACATCGAATACACTGAAACTTGGAAGTTGAAGCTGATGGAAATAAATAAAACTGATGATCATAATAACTGGTGAATTTATTTTGTATATACATTGTTTTCACTTCCTTCTAACCAATTTCTACCTCCTCCCACTCTGTTTCATATCAATCTGATCAACATTATTGTGTTTGTATTACAGCTATTATTATAATGTACTATTTTAAGTATTGCATATTACGATACAGAATTGGCATTTAAAACTCTGGAATGGTATACTATCTTGGAGAAACATTCATGATATCTATTCGTATTTTCCACAATTGTTGGTTTATTCATTAAAGAAACAATGTTCATGCACTCAAAGAAATCTATTCACATATCTATGCTCATAAGTAGATGATAAATATTGTTGACTAGCTACTGTGACTAGTGCAATAACTTCGAAAACCGGTTGAGATAAATGGCACTAAAACGATGAAATAAATCACATATCAGTGTAAATTAATTATCAGTGAATGGAACAGCATTGATCAAACTAACAAATAACATGGAATGAACTGAAACTTGGAAGTTGGAGCTGATGGAAATAAATTTTACTGATGATCATAATAATTGGTGGACGAAGTTTGGGGCAATATTCATTCTTGTAGAACAAAAATACTTATTTGGTGCAAAAAAAAAATACGAATAGATACCATTCCAATCTAGTAAGAGTATAATTATTAACTGATCATCTTCGAAAAGAAAAATTAATGAATTTTACTCATATCATATCTCACATAAAAAGAATGTCTGCAGAAAGGCTTCCCCTCCACGTATTAAATAATAGACCAGAAGCTGAAAGATTAATTCGAAGGCCACGTAAAAGATGGAAATAAATTACATGTTATGTATGAATGTAAATTTATATTTATTTTGAACTCTCTAACTACTGTTTAAGCTGTTTGTAAGTCGGAACAGCCAATAGCCTAATCCTTGCACGTAGGATGATGATGATCATATTCACTGTATTCTTCTGAAACTTATTCCAATATTTTCATTCTATATTATTTTCTGCCTTTCCTCACTACAAATGTTCATTGGCACTTCACTCTCTTCATTCATTTCTTCAAATTCTCTACTCTTAATTTGTAGTCTCTCTCCAAACTACTCTCTTTCGTCTCGGACTCACGGTTTCCAAAATTTCTCCTCCTCACACAATAGTTCTCTCTTTCTTTTTGTTTCCTATGACTCTTCCAATTCCTCACTCACAATTTCTTTCTCAAATTCCTATCTTTTTCCCTATTCATCCCTCACTTTTTCTGTAACTATATCTCGATTTCTGTTTTGTCCCTCACGTTCCCCAATTTTTTTCCCCACACAATCATTCTCTCTCTTTATTTGTTCCCCATGTCTCTCTCAATTTTCTCACTCACCATTTCTCTCCCAAATTCCTATTTCTCCCTATATATGTCTCCCATTCTTTCTACAACTTCCCAGTTTCTCATCTCACCTATATATATCTCACTATTTCTCCAACTTTATCTTTCTCTCGATTCCTGTTCCTCTCCCAGTTACTCATCTCATCTCTCTCCCTCTGACTGTCCAAGTTCCTCTTTCTCGATCATTTTGAAAAACTTTTAAAACTTCAGTTTCTGAGCGATGATTTTACAACTCATTTTTCCCCAGAGCTGCAGCTTTATATTCATAATGAGGCACCTGGACTTGAAAGAGATTGATTGTCAGAATTTTTCAGCCGAGAAAAGATCCGTGTTTCGTTTGCTGTTGAACGGAGTGTGATTTTCCTCTTGGACACTGTTTAGCAAATTTTTCTGGATGTGAAATTGCTCAATTTTGATATATTAAGATGAATGGTGAAGCCGGCGGATTCCTACATATCAGTAAAAGAGTCACCAACTGGTACAGTGAAAATTCAATTCTCATGAGCTATGATGGGACCATTCATACTCAGCCCGGCCGAACGAGTGTGAATAGTCCCATTAGAGGTCATGAGAATAATATTTCCACTGTACCGGAAACGTTCTCTGATACTGATGTATGAGAATCCAGCTTGAAGAAGGAGAGAAGGAGAAGGAGAAAAACAGTGAGAAAAGAGATTGAATATTTCATGATGATGAAGTGAGATGCATGATTTCTCTAGTTTCCTGATGATAATTTAATTGGAATTAATTTTTAGGAAAAAATAATTTTTGTATGATGAGAAAAAACAAAGAAGAAAGAGAGAAAGATAGAAAGTAATTGAATATGGTAAGATTGCTTTCAATGCTTAATAATACTGAGAGAAGAACTGTATCAAATAAGAGCTGAAAAATGTACGTTCAAATACTGTACTTTGAGTAATTACAACATTCAAGTTACAGCATAGTTCCAAATTTGATTTTTATAGGACCACCCAAACATGTTCTATAGGTTGATTGAATAATATTATCATGGATAATATCTGAGCTTCGTTATAATAATATTATTATATTATTATATTATTGATATCTTCATGTTATGAAGAAGTGATATTTTTACAAAAATCTAAATGAATCGCTAACCGCAAAAGGAAACATGTCCAACTTTTTCAACATTTTTTTTTTCAATAAATCAAATATTCAATGTAAAATGCATCGTTTACTGTAGAAAGGAAACATGTCCTACTGAAAGCATTGTGATGGCAAAGTTTTAAATAAATCGTTTACTGCAGGTTATAAAATAATAGGTTTTATAGAATAAGTAGGCTTTATCAAGTTTTTTGTCTCTCCTGTAAAATTATGAAAACTGGACATGTTTCCTTTCTGCGGTTAGCAATTCAAATATTACTAGTAGCTCTGTGGACAGTAGACCTCGCGCAGTTATGAACCACAGTCTCCTCTAATACTGTCCATCGGAGTAAACTCTGTCCAGTCGGCGTGGTATCGGTGTATAAACGACTAATTGCTGTTTGGGTTGTTGTTTAGACAATGCTGATAATTTGATGTAAAAAGCTATGCTATCATCAAATGCTAAACGAGTTGAAAGCATAGAAAAGTCTGGAGAAAATACTAAGCTACTTCAAGTTATAAATTGCATGCAATTAATAGTCCACTCAACAGCTGGTTTCTCACCAAGTCACATTGAGATAATTGAATTGCATGCGTCGTTGCTTGCAATTTATAATCCACTCGACAGCTGAATTATGATGTATTATTCAATACTGTATGTATTAAATATAATATATTATTAGTAATGTATTATTTTATAATTATAAATCTTATTTCTACGGTAATATTGGCGTTCGAAGGAGACTCCTTTTCTTTTTGTATTAACCTTAAAATGTTAAATTACAAAAATCTTATGTATACGTCGACGCGAAATTAAAAAAGGAACATATCTGTCAAATTTCATAGAATCTATTACTGCGTTTCCTTGTGAATGTGGAACAAAAATACATAAATATAAACATAAAGAGAAATGCAAAACCGTCGACTTGAATCTTAAGGTAGGAGCACACATATCGTCATCGGACGGACGGCACGCATCGGACGGATCGGAGGATTAGATTTGATGCATTGTTTTCAATTGGAGCGCGCATACCCATACGATGCGGATAGGTATGCGCACTCCAATTGAAAACAATGCATCAAATCTAATCCTCCGATCCGTCCGATGCGTGCCGTCCGTCCGATGACGATCTATGTGCGCCTACCTTTAGACTTCAATCCGCTCGGTCAATAATTATCATGCATCATTATCTGAGCTCTGTAATAGGGTCAAGCAGTAATATTTCTACAAAAATCTGAATATTATAATAGATATAATGTCTATCACTCTTCAAATAATTGAATAGAAGTCATTTACTCCATGAAACTCGCAATAACTATGAGAAATATTCATCAATGAGACCAGGAGAACAGAACAACTGAGATTATATAATATCTCGTACACCGTGATTCAAAAAGAATACCACAAATTTTAAAATCCTTATTCAATGAAGGAATCATAATGGAAACTTGGGTTGTGAATCAAAATGAAGAGTATTAAAATAAGTTTTCCCCCACTAGAAGAAAAGTTGACAGGTGTTCAATGTGACCCCCTCCAGACACTCGAGTGATATCAATACGATACTCGAACTCGTTGCACACCCTCAGTAGCATATCGGACGTAACAGTTTGTATAGCTGCTGTTATTTCTTGTTTGAGCTCCTCAATGTTAGCTAAGGTAGAGGCAATCGATACACCTTATCTTTAACATACCCCCAAAGGAATAAATCGCAGGGGGTGAGGTCAGGGCTTCTTGGAGGCCAGTGATGAAGTGGCCACTGCAGAGGGTGTGGAACGAGTTCGAGTACCGTATTGATATCACTCGAGTGTCTGGAGGGGGTCACATCGAACATTTGTGAACTTGTTTTCTAGTGGGGAAAAACTTATTTTGATACTCTTCATTTTGATTTATAACCTAACTTTCTATTATGTTTCCTTGATTGAATACAGATTTTCAAAGTTGTGGTATTCTTTTTGAATCACGGTGTATATTATAATCTCAGTTGTTTTGTTTTCCTGGTCTCATTGATAAATCTTTTTCAGTTATTGCGAGTTTCATGGAGTAAATGACTTCCATTCATTCATTTGGAGAGTGATAGACATTTTATCTATTATAATATTCAGATTTTTGTAGAAATATCACTGCTTGATCCTATTACAGAGCTTAGATAATCATGCATGATAATCATTGACCGAGCGAATTGAGATCTAAAGCTGCGTACACATATTCCCGACCCGCACCGAGCACGCTCCTCCCTCTTACCGCCCTCGTACCACCATCGAACCACAGTCGCTCCGCCCACGCACCCATCATGAACGTTACGGAAGATGTTAGATCTTCTCGCGTTCCCCGGTCGAACCACTGTTGCTCGCCGGTCGATCATCAATCGCTCTGCTGGAGTGACGTTCGTTTGCGGAGCAGAGCGAAAGTCTGTACGCACCTTATGATTCAAGTCGACGGTTTTGCATTTCTCTTTATGTTTATATTCTTGTTTATATTTATATATTTTTCTTCCGCATTTACAGCGAAACGCAACAATAGATTACCATGAAATTCGACTTATATGTTCCTTTTTGAATTTCTCGTCGACGTATACATAAATACATAGGTTTTTTGAAACTTTGCATTTTAAGGAAAATACAAAAATAAAAGGAGTCTCCTTCGAACGCCAATATTACCGTAAAAATCAAACTTTAGAATTTAGCTGATCATAAATCAGCTGTCGAATCAATTATAAATTGCATGCAATGACGCATGCAATTCAATATCTCAATGTGACTTGGTCAAAAACCAGCTGTTGTGTGGACTATTAATCGCATGCAGTGAGGCATGCAATTGATAACTTGAAGTAGCTTAGTATTTTCTCCCGACTTTTCTCTGCTTTCAACTCGGTGAACTTTTGAAGGAAACATCATTAAATACAGATTTTCAAAATTGTGGTATTCTTTTTGAATCACGGTTCTTATGTTGTAGAAGAAAGAATGAGCCAGACTAGTGATCACTAGTCAACAATAGAAGAGAAACTTCCTTGACAGGAATGAGGAAGATGTCAACACCCGAGAAAGAAAGTGAAAAAAAATGCATTAATGTAGAAGGAGAGGGAAGTATGTACACTAGAGCTCAAGAGAGAATAATAAGGTTAGTGGGAATGTTCATGTGAACAGCTTTTCTCAAGCATCTTAATGAATAACTACTAGTTTTTTCCTCCTAATAGAAATTGTTCCACAATAACAATAAGACTGCAGCGGTGTTTCCACAAGCTATCAAGTACTTCTTTTAATTTCTACTTCTTTTCTCTCGGGTCGGAAAGCTGGAACAGAAGTCACAAGAAGTGGATGATGAGGAG
Organism: Nilaparvata lugens; assembly: GCF_014356525.2. Classification (NCBI taxonomy): domain Eukaryota; kingdom Metazoa; phylum Arthropoda; class Insecta; order Hemiptera; family Delphacidae; genus Nilaparvata; species Nilaparvata lugens. The sequence goes on from NC_052516.1 coordinate 24,638,949, forward strand.
GAGGTGGTGGAGGAGGAAGTGATGGAGGAGGAGGAGGTGATGTAGAAGGAGGTGGGGGAGAAGGGTTTTCTTTTTATTAATTAGAAGAGAGGAGGAGAAAAAGAACATTGTTGAAAATAATGGGAGATGGAGTCGCCGAGATGGTTCTTTTGTTAGGGTCGTCTCGAGGTTTGAAACTTTCTGCCAGTGATAGAAGAAATTTTATTTATACCACCCGGTGAGTCTAAAGTTAGAATTTTGGTCAACCACGGTTTTTATTCTCTCCTTCATTCTTTTTTACACTCCACCTGGATCTGAAACATCAGCACCACCGCTGTGTAAGCCCATTAAGTCGCTAGCTTTTCAAGGATTCTCAGTGTTTTATTTTTCTTTTCTGTTCTTCATTGTCTTATTCTTCTTCTCTGTTCGGGTGGTGACTCTATTGGATGAATGAACAAAAGGCGGCTGCTTAACGGGGACAATAAGGCGCTCAGACACGTCCGACCGTTATAATTATTCAAATTGATCCGTTGAATTGTTGGTAAGCCATTCTATTTTCTGTGGCAACTTGGATTCTCCAGTCTACTATGATTCAATACGCTACTGTTTGTATACTCCTATTGCTATTTGAATCAATATCTATCGTTCATTACAATATTGAATTGTTCTATAGAAAACTAGCAGGTAACCCGTGCTTCGCAAGGGTCTAATTAAAACCCTTGACAAACTGATAACTCTTTTATTGACAAAGAAAAAAATCTGGTGTGGTACACTCACACAACTTTCCTTGCTCATTGAACTGTAAGCCCCGTTCTTAAACGAGGATAATTTAGGGGAATAACATAATGACGATTGGCGGCAACATAATTATTTGAAACTACGATCAGACTTTTGTATATGTTGTCAGAGTCCAGCCCATGGGGAGGAAATGTGTCATAATCTTACTCCAAGGGGGGGGGACACGGAAAATATATAATTTGAATTATATGACAATAAACTAGGATTATAATCGTTCAACCATGAGTACGATTTCTTCGTATAGTTGGTCTTACCATGTGTTGGCGAATATTGCAGCCTAGTTTGCTCCGTGGAGAGGGGTGGATGTACAGTAAAAAGGGAATTATTAATAGTTAAAATGGTTGGATTAAATAAAATAATTGAACAATTATAGTATTTGAGGTTATGATTTAACGATAGGTAGTTGCAGGTTAGGTTGACCAGCCTTTGTTTAACCGGATTGTCGGTATCATTTAATTCAGAGTATCTAAGTAGAATGACTGGTGTATGGATGGAACAGATTGAAAAAATTGATTTGCTCAATAGAGGGTTTGGCGGTCTACAAAGGTAGCCGAAGTAAGGGATCTGAATTTCTAACTTAACGCTGTAGGTGGTTATATTATAGTGAGATGGAATTAAATCCAATTTAATAATAAAATGCAGTTCAACTTGAATCTGCTGAGTGTAAATTATGCTGTCACTAGGATCAGACAGAGATAGTAATTTCGGAGTGAACTTTTTCTCCAAATGATGACTAATATATTTAGAATCCAATGATTGTGCCGTGGTTTGGAAAAATATTAGACCGCATGAAACAACAGACAGAATGGCAAATCCATGCGAACCAGGTCTCTGATAAGTACTATAGGTTGCATGAAGGCAAAATGCTGAACCAAAATAGTAAATAATTCGAGTACCGAGTTTAATTCTAATGTTGTCTATACGATCTATTACCTCTCCCTGCGACGTTGATCGGCTGATAATGCAGGATTCACTTCACCTCGGTGTGGTAGGCTAGTGGGAGTCGATTTATATTTTGATTCTGCGGGATATTCCCAATAAAAAGATTTATTACTTGATAAGAAAATCGACCACCATTTACCACCAGAAGAAATAATAGTCTAATAATAGATACTATACTCGATAATGTCTGACTATTGCAAAACAGGATGTGTCCTGCACGATCAATATGTGTCAGTCGAGAAAGAACGAATTTGGAGGTATAATGAAGTCAATCCAGTTTAACGAAATAGTAATATGGATATATTCTGAGAGATAAACTGTTACAGTAAATATTGAATAAATTAATGAACAGATTATACAAATTATGACTTTCAATAGATACAGAATGAATATTGGTTGATAGCAGATTTGAATCTTTAAATTATAAATATTATGTAAAAAGTTCGGTACTCTTTGATTGAACAAAATAAAATGGATGATAGCCCTTGGAAAGGGTCATAAACTGAACTAGTTAAATAGGCAAAAATAAGTTAATACAAAACCATGATTCAGAAAATAGAACAAATTAATAATTAAAATTATTCTCAGGGTGTGGTTTCGCCTAAGGAAAATAGACCTTTCGGCTAAGTACAGCGTGGATATTTGAATTCATTTAATACTATAGAAATCAATTATGATAGCTTTTTTACCCTTAAAACTATAGTCATGACTTTCTCAAATGGACGAATTTATACGCTGTGCAATTTTCGTAGATTTATGGGGATCCCCTTTTATATATTCGAATAGCTTACGTAGACTTTTGTTTCCGTTTTTTGGTTTTCGAAATATATTTGGCCGTAGAATATATCGTCCCGGCTGGATCCTTCCGCGTGGCGGAAAATGTCGAACAGACTTCACTAATATAATTTCGGGGTTTATTTAAATGAAATTGAAAATCTTAGTATCACAATTATTATAGGAACTTTGGAATAACTTTCTCAAGACAGAAAGACAAAGATTGAATTACATTAAACAGAAATTAAAGCTTTTGAACAATTAAGTACATGGACTAGGTTTGCATCCTACCGATGATCCTTGCAAAATGGCCTCGAGTCTTCCTCTTCTAATTTTCAGTTGAGTTTCTCCTTCAAATTTTATCTCGCCAAATTTACATATTAATTCGGGATTGGTTAGATTCTGTGACGTAACCAATACGCTGAATGGGTGGTGTCCATGTGTCCAACTTGAAAGCTTTTAAATAGGGCGAAGTTCTTGATTTTAAATTGTTCCAAATTATCATTTAGTTTATATAATACACAAATAAATAATAGAATTCGTCTATGATGATATGTATTTATAATTAGCTTCGACGGGTAGCTAATGACTATAGAACATAGACATGCTTTTATAACATAGAGTAGACATAACATAAGAATATATATGCTTATAATAATAATGAACATAATAATAAATTAATATTTCTTCCTTTTTTTTGTTTATATGGTTTTTTATATGCTAGAATATCGACCCTCAATCATCATATACTGGCTAAGCTAATCTAATCTTCATATTTCTAACAAGTATATTTTTATGATAGTTCAATGAATAAATATTCAGGCCTATTCGACATAGAAATTGAAATATAAAAATTAAAATGTTAATATTACATAATTTTTATGATCGATCTTTAGTCGAACTGCCTTCTCAATTTGCTACTTGTTAACAAGTTAGCTTTGGTCTGTTTTGGGATTATGTTTTTGTTTCAAAACTAACCTTCAAATATAATTTTACTGATCCAATCCATAAACATACAAACTGTGAAGACGTGTTTCTGATATCTGCGAGAGCAGTTGCTAAATTCCCTCTTTTGTGAATAAATTCACAAAAAATTAAGGCCGTCCGGCTCGCAAAATTGCTGGGTTCAAACCTCAGCTCTAGCTCAGTGGTAGAAACATGAATTTTCCTAATATAATCAATCACCATAGGGTTCAATGACCGGTGATTATTAATTCTTACCGCTGCTTCTTTGAGGTTCTTGAAGAATACCAAAGAGGAAATCAAAAGAATATTTGATGACTGACTATCAGTAACCATGTACACAATAAAGAATAATAAAGACCAACCATAGTTTTTCTAGTTGATCCTTAAAACGCTTGTCATGAATACAGGTGTTCACCAACTTATCCTTCTAAAATTCCTTAGAACTTACAACGCCAGTTCTTGAAGCTCTCTGGATCCCTTATATGATATAACTGGAACCTTATTAATATAATTATCAATATATTTTTTCTGGCGGACTAATATGACTATCATCAAAGGATGATAAGTATGGAGTGCTCTTGATAAGATCAATATTAATTGATTCAATAATTTCATATGCTGCTGAATATTTTTTGGTACCAGGACAGCTCAAACTGTATATCACGAGATGAATTAGGATAAAATAAATTTCTATGATTTGTATGCTGACATAAAACACAAAATATATTCCCATAAAACAATGTATATAAAATTTTCGATATCTATAAATTTTCAATATATATATATATAATTTTCTTATATCTATAATTCTCCTTAAATAAATTCTTTTCTAAAATCCGAATAATTATCACAAGATTTAATAGCATTCACAATATTGAGTTTTAAAATTTACAAATTTGTATTTAATACTGATATATGGACTTCAAGTCAATTCAGAATTCTACAAATAAAAACCTGTTCGGTCTGAAATGAATTTAATTTGATATACATTGATCAATTTACAAATAATAATTATTAATAAATTAATAATCAACATGAGATCTCAGGGTTTTTTATGAGTTCGGGCCATGCATGGAAGCAAGCTTCCTACATATATCAAGTAAATTCATAAAATGTTCTTATAAATTATGTGATAGCACTCAACACGTTGTGATTTTTCCTTTAATTTAATTTAACTTGTATAGCGCTTTTGATTAATTCCCTAATTTTGCGTAGAAAGGCCTAAAACGAGCTCGTTTGATTTATCACTCACATTAATGACGTTCTTGACGGTCTCGTGGATTGAATTAATTATTTCCAATAGTTAATTGGGCAGGTCCCTTATGTCACTGCTGGGCTAACGCGCGGTCCAGATTTCTTATAGATTTCTCTCTGAATTAAAGATATATTTATGGGGAATGAATACAATTATGAACTCTTCAATAACACTGAGTTCACAGATAATTTAACATTAATTACAAATATTTCACATTTAAAAAAGGGGTTGGCTTGATAATTTTAAAATTTTAAAGGAAGAAAGAACCCTAAACTCCATGTGCATCCTCTCGGGTCAAGATCACAAGCCAAAAGAGAGTGGTTTTCAGAAAAATTTATCTCTTCCTAGAACAATTTTGTAAGCTTCTTTCTGATTGGCCTTCAATTTAGTAAACTCAATACTACAATTGGTCGCCTCAGGATCAGGGCTTCTTCAACTTTATAATAGAAAAAATTAAATAAAAAGTTTTTATATAATTATGTGGAGTGTTCATCTTAAACTATTTTCATAAATAAATCACGATATACGATGTTAATAAACAATATACATTTAGTTTTTTATGTGAGTTTTGTATACTCTTGATTTTCGTGCTTTTTAGATTATAATAAATATTTATACAGCAATAAAAGTTGTCCGTATTTCTATACATCAACCTTCCTTAGTATATATAATACATCTTTTGTGAGTAAATTTTTATAATTCAACCTATATTGGTTGATCGACAATCAGCTGATTCGCTAAGTATTGATTCAAATAACTATCGATTTATTCTAGATCGATTGATTCATTTAAAAGTGTAAACAAATAATTCCAACCTCAATGTACATGCAAACTTTTATTTTTTATAATCTGCCAATAATAAGTAAGCCGCATTATAATATTTTTAATTCCGCCAATGGATTCTCAGTTGTTGAATCACAGTTATACATGTTTTCTTATGATTTTAGATAATACAATTACTCTTTATCGCTAACAATATTCGATTTAAGTGGATTGATCCTTTGACTAGGTCTAACTTTCTTTTCCATTTTATAATTCTATTAAAAATTCACTGGTTTACTCCAAGTATTCTGTGGTGCTAAAATACCACGTGATATGGTTTTTTAGTAATATACGCAAAACGTATATGGTTTTTTCTGTGACAAAATTTTGCAAGGCATAATATAATTACTGATCTATTTATTTCCTACTTTGTAGGTTAGATAACAGTCGTCTATCTACCTCAGATAAGATTGTAGTGCTTTTTCGGTGATGGAATTTATTTCGTTCTCATAACGGCCTATGAATAGATCTATTATGTAGTTTGAGGGCTGTACAATCTTTGGTACATCACAATGTGTATATAATTATATAATTGAAAAAAATCGGTCAGGTAATTTTTAGAATATCGTGAAAAACATGGTTTTTTAGTAATTATCCGCATTTTTCTCAAGAATATTAATGAGCTCCTGCACTTTTCCCAGGGATGAGACTCATGTCAGTTGATAGGGCTCATAAATAGCTATCCATGGTATAAATTTGAAGAAAATCGTTGGAGCCGTTTTCGAGAAAACCTTCAATTGGTTGATTAGGAATGGAGTTATCGTGTTCACAGACATACACACATACACACACACACACACACACACACACACACACACACACACACACACACACACACACATACACAAACACACACACAGACCAATACCCAAAAACCACTTTTTTGGACTCAGGGGACCTTGAAACGTATAGCAATTTAGAAATTGGGCTACCTTAATTTTTTCGTAAAGCAATACTTTCCTTACCTATGGTAATAGGGCAAGGAAAGTAAAAAGGGAAAGTTTAAGAAAAATTAAAACCATGAAGAGTATCTGAAGAGATTGACGTGAAATTGAAAATATTCCAGAAAGCGTGATGTGGAATAATTTAAAGCATTCATAATTATCAAGTGAATAAGACCAAGTGGATTCAAAAAGAATTTTTTTAATTACTTCCAACTCACCTGATTATGATTTTATGTCGAATGATGTAGGTGCTAAGTAATTATTGTATAATGTGGATTGATACGATAAAAGAGCTCCAGTCCTAAACCTACTAAGTCAATTTTTTCCGATTTCTGTTTTCCAGGTTATATCTCATCAAAACATAATGACTTTATCATTTGCCAGTGTGTTTCGTGCCAAAACCTGTTCTTAAAGCTGTAATCACAATTCAAATATTATTTTTTTTCCAAAACCTGTCAAGTAGACTAGTCGTTTTTTTTCAATCCATGCCATGTTTCTGCGTATGCTCAGTTTTATTTCTACAAAAAATTGTTAGATGTTAGATAAATTGAATAACAACTTTGAAATTAATACATAATTATCTTCTAATGATGAATTAACTTCCAGCGAGAATTCATTGGCACAGAGCACACAGTGATTCAGCAACAGTTTTTCCCAATTTGCCAACAAATTAGTTTTTCGACTTAGCAGGTTTTGGAATGGAGCTCTTCGCATTGTTGATCGAAATATTCATTGTTTTCCATATTTTCACCAACTCTGTATTATAGTGTAGATATGAAAAGAGAGAATATAACATATAGATAAAAGAAGAATGAGAAGATAGAAAATGAAACAGTTGAATACAATATATCTATGATCACTCTAAAGCTGAGTTAGCAAAGTATGAGAAACTGGAAGTATGAAGAATTGACAACTTGATAAACTGAAAACTTGACGTTATGGAATCTTGGAGAATTGAAAATAGAATTGAAACCATCCTTGGTAGATGAAGGATCTATATGCAACATTTCAAGTTGATCAGTCCAGTAGTTCAGACGTGATTATGCGTCATTCGTGAATTCCCCATACCCTAAGTGTACAAGCAGGTTCTTCTCTCTATTATATTATATACCAGTAACTAGTATATATTATATTATATTACTAGTATTATAACTAGTATTATACTATAACTACTATTATATTATATACTAGTAACTAGTATATAATATAATAGAGAGAAGAACCGGCTTGTACACGTAGGGTATGGGAAATTCACGAATGTAGGTAACCCGTGCTCCGAAAGGGTCTGATTGAAACCTTGATAAACTGAAAACTTGACCTACTAAAATCTTGGAGAATTAAAAATTGGCCCACAACCATCCTTGGTAAATTTAAGAATCTATTTGATCATCATTTCCAAAGTCAAGGAGAATCTTAAGTGGAAATATCATTTTAATCATTGATATAGATTATTCTCTACATGTGAGTTTATTCCTCACACTAATCCAATCTGTGGTAATGTTGTCATTCTAGAGAGAGTCTTCACTACACTTAGCTTCACACAAGATGGCAGCCCATCAAGGTAACAGAATGAGACAGTATTCAAAGGGATCTGCACAAAATCTTGAAAGTCTACAACCTATTCTGCAGGGATGGCTGCATCTGTTCTTCATCACACTCTCTCTCCTCGTTTTATCACTCTGTTATCTGTTATCTGTCTCTCTCTATCTCACACACACACCTTTCTTCCCACGCGGCCTGCCTATCTTCATCTCATCAGAAAGCTTTTTACGCTAATCGAATTTATATAGACCGGGAATCTGTTCTCACTTATCGACACATCTGCTTTTCTCTTGTCTTCTTCCATCTCTCCTCATTCTTTCTTCTTCTTCTCCTTCTTCTTCTTCTTCTTCTTCTCCTCCTTTTTCTTCTTCTTCGTCTTCTCCTTTTCCTTCTTCTTCTCCTTCTTCTTCTTCTTCTTCTTCTTCTCCTTCTTCTTCTTCCTCTTCTTCTTCTTCTCCTTCTTCTTCTTCTTCATCTTCTCCATTCCTTTTTCTATATAGTAGAATATTCCGTCATATTTTCATATTAATTGGTAGTTGGGAAGGATATATATAACCTTCTGTATTTGGAGAGGGAAATCAGAAAATATCCACCTGTTTACACTTCACCAAAACAAAAAAAAGGAGAATAATGAGAGAGAACTGTGGAGAATTTTTGTAGAGAAGACGAATGAGAGAAAACTGTGGGGAAAAAAGAAGAAGAAGAAAAGAATTGCAGAGAACTATGAGAACTGAGGAGAAAAGACGAATATTGAGAGAAAGAAAACTGTGGGAACCAAGGAAGAAAGAAAAGAGATTGAACTCCGAATAACAAGGAAAAGAACTATGGGAACTAAGGAAAAGAGAAAGAGATTGAGAGAGAACTGTGGAAATCAAGGGAAATAGAAAACAGATTAAACTCTGAATAACAAGACTAGTCAGCTTGTTTTACTTCTGACGTCACAGTGTAGAGTTTCAAACTTTCTCTCAGCGGTTGGAGGGGAAGGGTTGATCACCCTTCTCAAAAAAACCCTCTCAACATTCTCAGCTACTTTTACTTTTTTGGAGAGGTGTACGAAGTTTTTTCATTAATTAAAAGCGAGCCTGGAGAGAGTGTGATACGGTATCGTGATACGGTATTCACGATAAGAATAACGTGGCAAGTTTGTGTACTGTGTAGTGGGGCCTTAGTGATTGTGTACAGTGTAGTGTGGCCTTAGCACCCTTGTCGCTGTTCTTTATTGTGTCGAGCGAAATTTCAAGCGGTAAGTTTCAAAGGCCACTAATGATCTGAAGGGTGGCTAATTTAAGCTCTTCTAGAATCTGAGAGTTTCTCGAATCTGAATTCTAGTTTTCAAATCACATTCCATTCCACAAGACAAAGCTAGTTACATTCAAAAAATAGAAACAATGGCCCATATATGAATAAAACCAGAGCGAATGCTCATGAGAAAGAGCATGGAGCATAAGGTTTTGCTCATGAGCAAAGGGTAGAAGCAGAAGCATTTGCTTATTTTTATATGAATAAGCTTCACCTTATACTCTTACCTTATTCTCCTGAGCTCTGGAGCAAATGCTCACGTATTTTAGAGATTTTTCATCAGCTGATTCGCTTTTGTAGCCTTAGTTTGTTTTTATAGCTCATGGAAGCGCTAAATATGCAAGTAGGGTGCACCGCTTGTGTTTGCGTCGTCTGCTCTGTTTTCTATTTATGAAAAGAGTTTTAGGTTAGTTGAGTTTAGAATTTTGAAATAATAGCGTGAATAAATGTCATCTCTATAATAATCTTCAGCATATTCTCATAATATCAATAGCCTTCTTATAATCGTCCACACTCTCATCTTCTTATATGCCTATCTCCTATTTTGTGATGGCTATCTTTATAGCAGGTATACAGCTATCTTTTGTATTTATTCTTTTGTAGGGATAATGGTGATATATATATCATGGTTGAATCTAATAAGAGTTTTATAGTTCTCAACTATTGGTTGTGATTGTATCTGAAATAGTTTCCTCTTCTTCATATGGATTAGTTGAGCCATTTTACTATGAGCAAAAGGTGATAAGCTGCTCTAGACCAGACTCACCTTTTTTGAAGCATTTGCTTCAAAAGTTGAGCAAATGCTCTAGTTTATACATAAAATTCAACTATTTTTTTGATGAGCATGAGCAAAAGGTTTTGCTCACGTTTATTCATAGAAAATTAAGCAAATGCTCCATATTTTAGAAGTATAAGCAAATGCTCAACTTTATTCATACGGCCCAATCTATAAAAATATGGGGGTGAACATGATCCCTCTCATCTCGTTTCCAAAACTTGTGTTAACCATTTTCATCCATTCTTAGAGTATACAATATCGTTCTCAACTCATAATGGATCATTGGAGAAGGAACACGACTAAAACTCGACAATAAACTAGACTAAAGTTCTATAATACTATTGCAGTTCTGACTCTGCTATATGGAGGTTTCAGAATGATTTCTTTATTGATGCAAGTTTGATGTCCAGTGAGATCGGACTCCTCGAATCGGGAGTAGACCATGTTAATTTTTCTATAAAATGAAAGAAACTGAATCAAGTTAATAACCAAGTAACTGATTCTTGATCAGTATACATTGTATTAGAACACAAAAAGTTCCTTGTGAGAATTGGATTCACACACGGAGAATGGACAGCCGAACTCAGCTGCAGAAATGAGGTCTCTAAAGATGCGTACAGATATATACGCGCCGCAAACATGAGCAATTGACATTTAATCACCTGATTAAATCTGTATTTTTACAGGAACGGTAAGATACAGATATAAGAAGCTTGGCATCAGCTGATTGAAAGTGAATTGCTCATGTACGCACCTTTAGTAGTGTATTTGGCTACACTAGAGTTGATAGAATCAGAAATACTGATTTAAGACAGGTTCTATCGGTTGCTCCTCTGCATGAAATAATTATACAAGATAGACGCAACTTGTGCAGTCATTTGGATGGAATGCCACCTGGAAGAATGCCCCTTGAAGTCAAAAACTATAGGCCTACTGGAAAAGAGATGTAGGGAGGCCAAGGAAGAGATGGGTACCGGAACAGGTTAATTAATAAAGCTAATCCCTATAGTGGAGATGAAGAAACAATAGGCTTTGAGCTGTTCATTTCCCAAATTTGATAGAAATATACCAAAAATGGGATATGTTTACTACTCAATAATTTTCATCCAATCTCGAGTACAAAATGCATGTACAAACCAGGCATTTAGAATCTAGATTAGTTGGAAACCGAATCAAATTAGAATATTTTACTAAATCATCACTGATGAGTGGAGGAATAGTACGTTATAATACGTTATAATCCTAGAATAGGATTAGGATAGTACGTTATAATCCTATATTATTAAACGAGCAACTTCTGTTTATATGTTTAGATGCTCATTTTTTCAGATGTTCATATGTTTGTATTTCACCGGATCTCGAAAACGGCTCTAACGATTCTCACGAAATTCAGAACATAGTAGGTTTGTAATAAAAAGATTCGATTCCATTGGGTCTCATCCCTGGGAAAAGGATAATTGTTATTCATCCTGGAAGAAAAGCTGATAATAATTATTTCGTCGTCTGTTGGTGATGTAAGTGAGTGAACAAGTTCATGTGTGTGAGACTGTGTCAAAATTATGAATCATCTGTTGAACTTTTGTAATCATTCAATCAGGTATTTAGTGCCGGTTGCAGAAGAGCCGGGTTATTTTCAATCCTGATCAATTCCAGTAGATCCATCTTTTTGGAATGGTCTTCTCTGATTTGGTTTACGTGGAGTTAATCAGGATTAAAATTCAACCGGGTTTGTGCAACTGGGACTTTGTGAGGAAAAGTTTTGCATTCCTCTGGGAATTAATCTCAATTTACTGTTATGAGATAGAACATTTCTGTATGAATGTTATTACAATTTATTATTTCGTAATAACATTTTTATGCTGTTGTACTCCAGAGCGAAGCTCGTTCCCTGATATATTATTAATTTCAAATATCCAATAAAAACTAATACGGATTGGACATTTGAAATAATAGCCCAGCAGTTGGTTGAACTGCAATTCCCATAAGATCTGTCATCTAGTTAGTATTTAGTTGTTAGTAGAGTATCTTAAGTTGTTAGCTATATAGCTCATTATGTATAATAATATTATTCAATCAATTATCCCCAATTGTTGGTGATATATCTCAGTTTGCGAATATATTGACGCCGGTAGCACGTGGACTCCAAGTCAGCATTAGCAGGCATCTTGCATTAATATTAGGCGAATTATGTAAATAGGTTACGCTACCTGATTCACCACTGACACACAACCAATGTTGGTCTAAGTGCGATCATGAATACCAAGATTGATATATGTCAGGATATGCCTACTTGCCACGCTGAGTTGAGGAATAATCAAGAATCAGGTCACTAGTACACGTGGAGTAAGTTTCTTGGGCCATAGGTGTAGTCTGAGTTTGACGCATCATCAATAATTGATTATTATTATTATTATTATTAATTTTTATTCTCACTTTAGAAACTTAAACGACAATTAGAAACTCATCTATCGATTTATCATTTTATTATCCAATCGAATTCATCCATTTCCTCTATTCGAATTTAAACAACTAATGAATATAATCATTTGTAATAATTTGTGTTTGATCCCGTTTATAATAATGAGTATAATTTCGAGTTTGAACTACCAATCCAGAGTTACACTCGGAACGGCCCATTATATATGCATCCAATTTACTGTGATGAGATAGAACATTTCTGTATGAATGTTATTATAATTTCTTACTTTCTTAATTTCAGACTCATTATCATGATCAATATTTATTTTTAAAGTCTGGTGAGAACAAAGTCACTTTTTTAATTTTAAAATGATTTTTGTTTGTTTTGAATATAGTGAATTGAGTGTGTAATCCGTGAATGTTGAAATTATACATAACCTAACTACATTTGGACTGTTGTATGAATCAGAATTGGAACTGTTTTGGGCTTAAGGCTGTGCAAAGGCTAAAAATAAACTTTCTACTGGTGAAATTTTTCAAAGTTTTTCGATTTGAATATCATCAAGCTATCAAAATGGAAAAGTTTTCTCATGAAAACAATTTTTCTCCGATCATTAGTTTTGAGATATGAGCGCCTAAAGTTAAAATTTTGGTTACTTTTAAAAAAGTAAGAGATAAATCCATGAGATTTAGAAGATAGATTCTTTATGATATTGTTGATCTAGTCAAACAAAAATCAGTTTAGCAGAGTCAATTTACCAAAAATTACCAGAAATAACCCAAAAAAAGTTATTTTTGGTAATTTTTAGTATATTGAATAATTTTTTTCAAAAATTGATGTTTTTAGATAATTTTTGTTTAACTAGATCAACAATATCATGGAGTATATACAAGGTTTCTTTGGAATTTCGCATTTCAAGGATAATATAAAAGAAAAAGGAGCCTCCTTCATACGCCAATATTGGAGTAAAAATCAGACTATAGAATTATACATCATAAATCAGCTGACAAGTGATTACACAGATGTCTGGAGAAGCCATTCTATTGCTGTATTTCCATAAGGTCTATAGTTTCAATCAGGTACTTGTGAATGAGAATACTGCGTAAGGTCTACTGTTCACAGAACTACTAGTATATATACATGCTGCCCACTTGGCTTACTATATACATAATATATACATGCTATATACATGCTGGAGTTTTACTGGTGATTTGGGCAAGATAACTCTTACAGTGACTTTCATCAGATTTGCAATTATTTTTCAATGATGAGGATCATATTACCAATTATGGATAATTGATGATAACAAGTATCGATTGATGTTCTTATGAAAATAATGGATGATGATGAGAATTCTTGTTGAGAGATGTTGAAAGAATGTACAGAATTGAAATCGATTCCTGGATTAAATTTTCCATATCAGATTGATTTGATTCCCTCCCAAATCTTATTTCCCAAAATATCAATTTGTATAGTCATTTTCCAAAGTTGGATAATTCCCTAAATAAATATTTTGCATGATTCATCTATGTTTCCATTCATTCAGCAAAATACAATAAGACAAGACAATTTTGAAACATGAATTTGAAAAATACTCCACATGTGTGAAACTCAACAATGTCAGGCTAATATTTTTATCTTCATTCATTGTTTGTCCATGATTCTCACACTAATCCAAGTGTCACAAGCCACTTCTAACCTAGACTAATGTTTTATGTAGCTTCTAGCACATATACACACATTCACCTAGAAGCCATACCATACTACTCATGAAACAAAGCCTGGAAGGATAGCATCCCCAGAAATCAGCATCATAAATTTTATGAGAGTATCGCGCACAATTCAGCATGTCGCACAGTCATGAGTTGTTAGGAGAGTGCATGTGGTTTGTGAATTGGACTTTGGTGTCAGATGTGGGATTTCTAGGGGAAGAAGTAGGTAACGGTTAATTCTAAGCGAAATATTCTCAACAAAGCCCTGGTTGCGAATTAGAGTCAGCTGCACAAATGTATTATGGGGCCGTATTAGAGCAGTGACTGGATTGGAGGGTGGGGAGAGTAGTATATAGAGCAAGAGCGCGGTACCAAAGGAAGGAAATGTCGTTTAGCATGAAATACGACTAGCTGACCGCCAAAGTTAGTTGCGACCTTTGCCGCGAGAATGTGTGTGTGTGAGTGAATACAAATGGCGCCCGAATAGGGACAGAACATACCGCCCATGCATTCACACACTCTTCTAATTCCATCATTGAAGCGTCGTTCATGCATTCATTTGCACCATCCGAATGAATAAGTCATCTGCATTCATCATGTGCATTGATACTGTCCACACCAATGTACATAGACAGTGCAATATTCTGAATGATATTGGAAGCAATGATTATTTGCTATGGAAATGATTGTTGTGGCAGGAATCGATGCCTTCATCAGAATGCTTTGGAAAGTATGTATCACTCTCTCTATTTGCCTTTCTCCCTCTCTCTCTCTCACTCTTCCTCTTTCTATTCCTCCCTCTCTCTCTTTTACTCTGCATGGCAGAGAAGACCCAGAGCCCTTGATAGAGGCAATTATTCTATTCTCTCTCGATCACTCTTCCTGATTGAAATTTTTCAATTATTCAATGAAGGCAATTACTCTCCCTTTCAATTGAATTGTGAATTATCTCATTGGGTTGGTTTGTTCAGTTATTGTTCTATTCAGTTCAATTTGTTAGTTGTTCTAGCTCAATTCTAGTTCAATTTGTTGGTTTTCTCCAGCATTGTATTAGAGAGTCAAGTGTGAGCGTCGGCTGGACCTAAATATTGTCCTTCTAGGCTTGAAATGAAGGCAGCAATTGAATTTCCCCTCTCCTTGGAAGAGTATTGAGCCTTTTGAACTACAATGCTTAGTTATCATTATTGAATATCATGCATTGATTTCACAGAAGTTTCCTCAGCTGGGAGTATTTTGATAGAGGATCATCAATATAGCTCAATACAATGTGCATTTTTGAATTCTAAATTCTCTGATTAAAATTTTCTCAATTTTTTCCATATTGATCACAGAGATATTCTCTGATTTTTCTCAATCAGTTTCATATTGATCAAGGAGAACACAACATCAATTATCCTGAGTTATTCAAATCAACTCTCGATTAATCTGTTGCATATCCATACCTCTGTGGAATCAAAGCATGATAACCTGTAATGAGAACTGATCATTGTAGTTCAGAGTACTCAATACTCTTCCGAGAAGAGAAAAAATTAAATTGCTGTTTTTATTTCAAGCGTAGGAAGATGATGTTGGAATTAATTGCAGTGTTGCAAATTTTGATCATATAGATGAAACTTTTCCTAACTCATAGGCCATCTCATAGGCTCTCTACCATTTGGTAGAGAGTTAGTGGGGAGGATATTTTTAATATTCTTCCCAAAGAATGGACATTGATATGTCCAAAGCTCCGCCAATTTATGTAGATGCATAACAATATGATTATTATATATAGTTATTATATTACAAATTGCTTTTTCATATAATATACAGTTCAATAATTATTTTCTTAGTCTACATTATGTAAATTCATCTATAACTTTGCTGTATTGTAATCTATTGTATACAAGTGTATAAGCCAGTATATATTGTAATATACATAAATAAAGTACTCAATCAATCAATCAATCTATGAATAATTTCATTACTGAAGGAATTCAGTGGCATATTACATTATTTGAAGAGAACAATGAATTAATTGTATGTAATGTATGTATATTGTATGTAATGTATTGTATGTTTTAATTGTAATTAATCTCATTGAACTCAAATGCTTGTTAGCTAAGATCACTCATTTTGTGTGAAAAACTGTCGGTCCCGGCTGAGGTATGACAGTGGTAAGGCCCATTGACGGCTTAAATTATATATTCAGGCGGTGGGACCTTCCTGCAGGGGACTCCCCACCAACAAAAGCCATACGAATTTACTTTTTACTCCAATACATATGATTACATGTCATGTACATGAATGAACGTTAGGTAATTTGTAATTGTCACTTACAGTTGGATCCACTTTACATCAGAAATACTCTTCAAACGTATCTTACCTGTAAGAAGAAAAAACAATAATTATATTATTATAATATTTGAAGCATTGTTATAGTAATGGTATCAATTTCAATATGGTTTGATCGAGAGAATAATAGCTGAGAAATATGCAGGGAAGAGCAATGTACCTACAATGTATTCTAGGTACCTTGCGGAAGAGCTCTCATAATTTAGACTTCCCACCAACAAAAGCCATACAAATTTACTTTTTTACTCATTTTGAGTATCCATCTAATTTAATTTGAATTGAACGGAATACTTGAAATTGCAGAATTGAAATTATACAGAAATGTAGAATAGGTTTGTGAAAATTGAATCATGAATACAATACAGGCCTACAAATGAATAGGTAGGCTGCAACGAGTTTCATCTACAACAACATCTCATATATTTCATCGTTGACAACCCCTGAATATTATTATTTGTTCTATAACTGATGAATGAAAGTTTCACAGGCAATATCATCACAAAAGATAGAACATAAATCTCACCGTATTTCATACTAATTTGTAATACCGTTTGCGAGCTAATTTCCTGATTAGCCACCAGATAGCAGTACTAGAGCTGTCAGCTCCACTAATTAAACTCTGCGATTTCAAGTTTCACTTCCACTCTCTCTCACTCACTCATCACTCTCACTTGCTCTTCTTCAATAGTTCTCTCTTTTTGTTCCTGTTCCTCTCTTTCATTCACTCTCCCTTGCTCTTCCTCAAAACTTCTCTCATTTTGTTACTCTTTCTCTCACTCTCTCTCCTCATCACTCTCACTTGCACTTCTTCAATACTTCTCTATTTTTGTTCCTCTCTCTCTCACTCTCACTGAACGTTTTGTTGTACTCCGGAAATTTATTTCGAAATTAATTCCATTTATCAACGGAACTGAAGTCTATTCGAGCAGTCTGAAGTGCTGGAGAATCGAGCATTTAATTCTAGCCAAATAATGAGCATGGTATTCATCTATTTTTTCACAATAATCTCTTGCTTTTTTCGATTGACTTTATCGGTTTTTAATAAATTGTGGAATAACGACTTATTATTGGAAATCTGAGTGTTTCACCGAGAAGGAGAGTCGGTAAGGTAATATAGGTTATAAAAAGTAAAGCTGAACATTTCTTGTTGTTAAACATGAATTTCAATACCAAGAACCATACCATATGAACCGTTTTTAGGCGTTTTTGCACTGGTGGCGTAAATGAGTCTGCTGAGTAGGAAGCTCTCTGATTGGCTTATCATCAGCTGATTGGGTTGGAGTTTGAAAATCACCTGATAATCAGCCAATCAGAGATCTTCCTATTCAACCGATTCGTCTGATACCAGTGCGAAATTTCTGAAAAACCGCTTCATGTGGCTTGGCCCTTATACTGGAGTCAAGAGAACAAGAGAATTGATTGAGAACTTTATTTATGTAGATAACAATATAAACTGGCTTTTACAGTTGTATACAATGGTCTACAATACAGCAAAATTATAGATGAATTTGCATAATATAGACTAAGAAAATGATTTTTGAACTGCATATGATATGAAAAAAGAAATAATTGGTAATAGCTATAGTTAACATTGTTATGCATCCACATAAATTGGCAGAGCTTTGGACATATCAATGTCCATTCTTTGAAAAGAATATTCAAAATATCCTTCCCACTAACTCTCTACCAAACAATCTTGAATGATATGAATGAGAATGAGAGAATGACATATAACTAAATAAAAAGAGTAAGAATTTGTCAAGAACTACAGAGCATTAGAAATATTTTATGAGAATTAGAAATATACCAGTTCCTTTCTGGTTGAACTCACATACAGTTTCAAATTCCATTTGATGTAATTAATCTCAAACTATAATGATCTTCATCATGTGAATTGTAAGTCAAACACTCTTGAGCATAGGTCTAACATTTCACACTCTGGTTTCTCAAAGTAAACCTTGTTGGTTCAAATTAATAAACCAAACTGGAACAGAACTATCTTTTCTTGAATAGAAATAGATGTTTGAATCATATTTTCAAGCATATGATCATAAATAAGAAGCTTGAAATAGTAATTATTCGATGCCCATTTTATTCACTTTTTGTGTAGTTGAGAAGTTGATATTGTAGTAATTGTTCATATTGGAGGAAAAAGAAAAGGAAATTGTCAAAAAACCACAGATTTATTGATACTTAGAAAGACCGGTTTCGGTTATTACACCATTGTCAATCTCCGATAAACCGTTTTTATCAGAGACCGTTTTTATCTGATAAACTGTTTATCAGGGATTGACAATGGTGTAAGAACAGAAACCGGTCTTTCTAAAGCTACGTTTACACCGGAGTTAATAACACAAGTTTTCAACATTTTTGTTATCAACTGATGTTAATTACAAAAGTTAATAACATCATGTTGAGTTGCGTTTACAAAGGAGTTGATAACATGAGTTGAGTTATTAATAAAAAGTTGTCAACTTGACTGAATCGACAAAAAATGCTCTTGAGAAAAGTTGATAGCTCGTGATTTCAACAGAAAATTTCTTTGTTATCAACAAGATACATGTTATCCATCGAGAGTCGATAACTTTTGTTAATAACAGGTTACTATCTTCCCCGCAACCCCCTCACCTAGCATCCCTACCCTACAACTACAGCTGTTCCCTAATAACTACATCTGCAGACAGAACACGGGACAAAGTTATTAACTTTTGTTGATAACAAAACTAGCAGCCAAAAGAAAATGTTATTAACTTATGTTAAAAACTTTTGTTTTGAACTCTGGTGTAAACACATTATAATTTATTTACATTAGATCAGATGAAGATCATTATTTTAATGATCACATACATGTTTCAATTCCAATTTGAAGACAATTTTTTGCTTTTTATTCCGACATTTATATCATATGAATAGTCTCGTTAAATGGAATCATATGGAAGATCTTGTTGATAACAAGAATTTTCTGTTAGAAACATGAGTTATTAACTTTTGTCAAGAGAAATTATTGACGATTCAGTCAAGTAAATAGCTTCTTGTTAATAACTCGTGTTATTAATTCCGGTGTAAACGCACCTTGAGTATCAATAAATCTGTGATTTCTTGACAATTTCTTAGTCTTTTTCATTCATTATTTTTATTCAATCACCTGATAATGGCAACATGGCGGAAACATGTCGTAAATAAACAATTTCAAATAGGCTACTAAATATTTATTTTGCATTTCCAAACTGGAACTGTGGTATGGTCATATCCATATGTATTTATCAATGTATGAAGATCTTATCCAGGCATCCATCATTCTCAACAAATATGCAACCAAAATACTGTAAACATTCAAAATGGATCTCATATACACCAGCTGCGAATTATAAACCTTGATATCTCTCCTCAGTGTTTTAAAACGTACCTATAGAACTCTGGAATCTGGAATCTCTCATAAAAGTAGCCTACAAGCCAAGATTCTATGGGCACCATCCTGAATGATAACCGAAAACAATTAATAATTCATTGTTGAACGAGAATTCCAATTAAATACTGCAGCAGAAGTCTTCGGGGTGATTTACAGCATTTACTTGGGATTTTGGTTCAATAACAATTCCATTATTCATTAATTAGCAATTGAACAAATGCAACTTTCAATTTATTCCCATCTGGAATGGCTCCCAGGAAGAACGTTACAAGCGCCATTTCTCAAATTTCACAAGAACTAAAAAAATCTGGTGTGGCACACTCACATAAGTTTCCTTGCCGTTATGGAAATTGATCACGTGACGCTAGTGTTCCCGGGCATCTGAAGTCTACTATTCAAAGATTTGAGCCAGCTGGTGACAGGGCATTAACGCTGGAGACACACAAGGTCTGCTATCTCTTCATAGTGAATCATTTAATAGAATCAACAGTTGCCAACAGTTTGCAATTGGATAATCACATTCTCTCGAATTTCGAGCTTATTTTCAATTCTAGGTGGAAATGTTACTGGACATTAATTGCAGAGATTTTCATGCTCAATCTTTCCCACTTGACATTTTTGGTTTAAATTGTATATGAAGGCTGTAATTGAGAATCTAAAATCAAACCTCGCATAGATGGGGCGAAGCTCCTGGAATTTCACAAATATTGGACTTGTAGCAGTTGATAGAGCTCATCGATGACTATTTTAGGTATAACTTTAATCTAAATCGTTTAAGCCGTTTTCGAGGAAATCCCTCTTCGCATAGATGGGGCGAAGCTCCTGGAATTTCACAAATATTGGACTTGTAGCAGTTGATAGAGCTCATCGATGACTATTTTAGGTATAACTTTAATCTAAATCGTTTAAGCCGTTTTCGAGGAAAAACCCTGTTTTTGACAACATTTTCGTTATCTTGAATCGCATTTGATCGGAATTGTTCGTGTCGGATCCTTAAATTGTAAGTACCTCACGTTCCAAATTTCAAGTCATTCCGTTAATTGGGAAATGAGATATCGTGTACACAGCCGCACATACACTCATACACACACACACACACACACACACACACACACACACACACACACACACACACACACAAACACACACACACACACACATACAGACCAATACACGCAAACCACTTATTTGGACTCAGGGGACCTTGAAACTTATAGAAATTTAGAAATTGGGTCACCTTAATTTTTTTCGGAAAGCAATACTTCCCTCACCTATGGTAATAGGGCAAGGAAAGTACAAAAAACGTTTCAAAAAATTTTTCCCTATTTTTTTTTTTTTTAATATCATGAAATTGATCAATAGATGTCACTACATGACAGGCAAGAGCATAAGGAACGTTTTTTCATAAAAAAATCGAGTACTCAAATTTTGGTGCTTGTAATGTTTTTCCTGGGAGCCATTCTAGTCGATCACTAGTCCTGCCCTCCCTTCAACATTAACGTTTCCAGGAGGATCGAAACCGACCTAAATTTGAAGTCAACAATCTGATTGTCACAAATAAGGTCAAATGCGACCCCTTTCCTTTTAAAAGATTAATACTAGGAATAGAAGAAATGATACTACGAGAATATGAATTATTAGCGTTGAGCCTCAAGTCTTAAAATCGTTAAAACCCAAATACTGTTTAAAGCATGCACGGCGCAGTATAGACTACCCGCTTAACACAGTTGAGATCTCTTCAAGATTTATCTGCTTTCCATACAGAAGCTTTTGAGCAAAGAAATTGACATTCAAAATTCCACAAAGTTAGAATTTAATGTATTTCAATATAATGATTACAATTTCAATTATTCTCATAGATTGATTACCCGTACATTATCATTGCTCTAAGCATTCTTTCTTTCTTCACTGTTTTCTATTTTCAAATACCCTTCTCTACAATGCTCGTCTCGTATATTCCAATCATATTCACTTTACAAAAGTGGGCGTCTCACCTCACTTGGTTTCCCGCCATGAGAATACAAGTCTTATAACACTTAAGAACTTCTATTTCCATGAGAAATGCACCTATTTAAACGCTCAACACATCACTTCTGATCTTCACTTTCTACGCTCCACAAAACCACTACTGAAAAGAAGAACGAGCCTGAAAACAGCAATATAGCAATAATAAGAGAGAGAAAGTGTGGAGTTTTAGTGAGAGAGAACGGTGAGTTATAAAGGCGTAGTTTGCATTTGAGAGTAGGAGGCTGTTTCCGAGCAATTGAACTGAGGTGTTGGATTTCTCACATCATCCTTTTACGATCCACTAAAAGCTGTAAATAGGACACCCTGTCTAGCCACTTACATCCCCATATATATAATAAAACACTCTTAAACCCCAGTACAGGTTGTATTAAACCCCAACTCAGCATATCAGTTTTGTCTGGGCGTAAAAGTCGTTAACCTATGTTCGTTTATAACTCAGGAGATGTTTTATGTGTGCTTCGAAATAAGATTAGAGATTAGTCGAGATCGAGGGGATTGGTTGATGTTTTTTTTCAAATTTGGTATTTCCAGCATTTCAAAAACCTAAAACTATATGTAACCTAGTCTATGGGACGAAGATCAATTTAATTCAGGTACAGAAAATAGCTGGCCTTCATAAATTATTTATTTGATCATTCAGCAATTTCAAAACCTACTAACTATCTGTAACCTAGACTATGGGACGAAGATCAATTTAATTCAGTTACAGGAAGTTGCTGGCCCTCATGAATTATTTATTCATTTAATCATTCACAATTGCACAACTCACAGAAAAGTAGCACAGGCTCACGCCCGAAACGGTTCCAATCCCAATTTATACAACATAATTATTCATTTATTTTGCTATCTTCCAGGTTTATAGAAAGATGTCAGGACATCAATCGTATTTATAGAGCGGTCGTATTGATCTCAAGTTCTCAAGTCGAATGACACATTTGAGGATCCAATATATTTCGAACAATCTCATCCCTGGTAACCTCTTTTTCTATTTTTATAGCACCTAATTAAAGAGTAATAAGCTATTCTATTCTGACTTGAATTTATAAGAAAATGATTTTTGAAGGTAAAACCCATTGGTCTAGCCTTCCATATTGGTCAATAACTAAATTGAAGATTATTTTCAGCATGGAAGGATACAGTATTCTGCCTTTGCACTTCCAATTGAACACTTTAGCACTAAACAATTCGTGTGGCTTGAGTGGTTACCTGAGGAACCTGAATAGTCGGATTCAGTTTGAAGACTCATTATTATTAATACAATTTAGAAGTAAGTAAACGCCCATTTGAAAAAATAATAGTAGTAGGCTACTAATATACAAAAATGGAAATTGAATGTCAACAAAATTCTCATCAAGACTTAATAGATCATGTATCTTGTCTACCTGGAAAACAGTGATTACTGTTTTAGTCCTCACTATTTTATTCTCAAATTTCGATAGAAAAATCAGTTCAAATGGAGTTACTTTCCGTCAGCACTTTTCAACAAAGATATTTCTGATGTCAAAGTATTGACAAGTAAATTCGAATTCAGAATGTATCAAGCTCTTAAATAATGTACAATAATCAATATAATTGTATAGAATGGAATTCTTATTGGAACTGATTCTACTGTCGTGTTTGAAAGTTGGAGAAGATAACAAATTGAAGATAAAAAGCTTGGCTCCTTCAATAATTTCAATGGAAGTATCTGTGAAAGTTTGAGGCAAAGATGAGACTCATGATGAATTTTGTGAAGTGAAAAACTACAAGACTTGACCTATTTTGGACTATGTGTAACTTATCTAAATTTGGGAGAGGAATAGCACAAGGTTACCTTAATTTTCTCTTCCTATAATTTTGATTATGTACTTATTGTATGAATCAATAATAAAGAACTCATCTGCATATATGGCTAGATCACTCTGTTTTACATAGTTTGGGCAAAGTCATCAAGTAAAACCATAGAGAAACAATAGTGTGAGTAGATATCCCATGGTATAGGGCGTTTATGTCGCAACTTTTACTGTTATCTCAAGCCGCTAGTTCATGTAATTCTTTCCCGTGAAGCTGTGTGACACTGATCGTCTCTCATATTGTGCCGTTCATACACTCTCAAATTTTGATAGAAAAATTAGTTCAAGTAAAGTTATGTTCAGTCAGCACTATTCTTCAGATTTTTCAGATTCAGATTTTTCTGATTTTAAAATATTGACAAGTAAATTTGAATTCAGAATAATCAAGTTCATAAATAATGGACAATAATCAATGTCATTGTATTGAATGAAATGATGATTTCAACTGATTCTATTGTCGTGTTTGAAGTTGGAAAAGATAACAAATTGAAGATGAAAAACTTGACTCATACAATTATTTCAAAGGAAATATCTATGAAAGTTTAAAGCATAGATGAGATTCATGATGAATTTTGTGAAGTGCACAACTACAAGACTTGACCTTTTTCGGACTATGTGTAACCTCATCTAAATTTGGGAAAGGAATTGCACAAGCTTACCTTTTCCCTTTCCCTATAATTTCGATGATGTACTTTTTGTATGAATCAATAATAAAGAACTCATCTGCATGTATGGCTGGATCACTCTGTTTTATATAGTTTAGGCAAAATCATCAAGTAAAACCATAGAGAAACAATAGCGTAAGTAGATATCCCATGGTATAGGGCGTTTTTGTCGCAACTTTTACTGTTATCTCAAGCCACTAGTTCATGTAATTCTTTCCCGTGAAGCTGTGTGACACTGATCGTCTCTCATATTGTGCCGTTCATACACTCTCACCCCAACAAAACAGTAAAATTCGACAATAACCAACAGTAATCGGCTTCAGATAACAGTGAAAGTTGCAACATAAATGCCCTATACCATGGGATATCTACTTACGCTATTGTTTCTCTGTGGTAAAACTTAACAGCTAGGTTGATACAAAAACTAGTTAACAATTATTAGATCTGAAAATATGATGAAATCGCTTGAACGTCCAATGAAGGGCCCCCAATATTGTAGATACAACTATGCTTGACTTCCAATCAATTATTGAAATTGAAATCAATATGAAAGCTTTGGTCACCCCATAGCCCTTTATTGTAGGCTTATTAGAGACACAAGACTAAAATATAATCAGAATCATCTCAGGACCGAAACTGCTAATGCTGACTGCTGTCTAAATACATCTCCATCCATCTCAAGATACTCTCTGAGACTTTCAATCCGTGGATTTGAAATTTCAGCCTGCATTAGTCCTAGCAAATTACTGTACAAGTCGGTTCTGATGGATTTCGTAGCTATAGATATATATCTATATATCCACAATTACGATCTGTTGGTAGAAGAACGTATACATAGTAATAGCGACAGATGTGGATGTATATATAGTTATAGTGACAGTTGCAAATGTAAGAAAGTTTCCAGCCTAGCAGGCATGATGAAAACAAAACATCTCACTGACGGGAGCTGAAGTCTTCTGGTTATTATTCGTTTGATATCTTAGCGAAAACATGCTGAACGGCAAAGTTAAGTGACAGAGATAAGTTCCAAGTCAAGTAAGTTTTTGTGCCAGGATAAGTTAGGAGATGAAGCACGGATGAAGAGATTAGGACTTGATTTGACTAAGCTGCTTTCATGACGTTTCCTTCCACTTCCCTCCGAGTTTATGTCCCACTTTGGGGACGTTTTTGTCTTCCTTTATCGCCTCTTCTTTCTCCCTTTTTCTCTTTCTCTTCTTCTTCCTTCTATCTCTACTCTTACCCTCTCCTCATCCTTTATCTTTTTTCTCACCACTTTCTTATCCTTCTCGTACTCTTCCTACTCATCCTCCTCCTACTTCTCCACCATCTCCACCTCATACTCCTTTCATTTCTTGTCCTTCTTCTCCTCTTTATCATTCTTTTTCAATTTCTACTTCTATCTCTTCTACTCAGACACAACATTCTACACATTCTACATCATTTAACTTCAATCTAAACTCTCATTGAGCCATATGAATAAAGTTGAGCATTTGCTTATACTTCTAAAATATGGAGCATTTGCTTCATTTTCTATGAATTTTATTCTATGAATAAACGTTAGCAAAACCTTTTGCTCATGCTTATCAAAAAAATAGTTTGAGCATTTGCTCAAAAATAAAAGCTTTTGCTCAAAATTGTATGAATAAACTGGAGCATTTTTTGCTCAACTTTTGAAGCGAATGCTTCAAAAAAGGTGAGTCTAGTCTAGAGCAGCTTATCACCTTTTGCCATAGCCACCTGTAATACAAGGCCCCGGCCTACGATATTGCAACGTCGCAGTGTAGGCCTAGAATCTAATACATGATTGATGGAAAAGATTTAAAAAAATACCAGCTGATCTTTTTCACCAATCATGTATTTGATTCTAGGCCTACGCTGCGACATTGCAATATCGTAGGCCGGGGCCTTGTACTAGAGGTGGCTATGCTTTTGCTCATAGTAAAATGGCTCAACTAATTCGTATGAGGAGGAGGAAACTATACCAGATACGATCACAACCAATAGTTGAGAACTATAAAACTCTTTAGATTCAACCATGATATATTATATCACCATTATTCCTACAAAAGAATAAATACAAAAGCTGTTATAAAGATAGCCATCACAAAATAGGAAATAGGCATTTAAGAAGATGAGAGTGTAGACGATTATAAGAAGGCTATTGATATTATAAGAATATGCTGAAGATTATTATAGAGATGACATTTTTTCACGCTATTATTTCGAAATTCTAAACTCAACTAACCTAAAACTCTATTCATAAATAGAAAACAGAGCAGACGACGCAAACACAAGCGGTGCACCCTACTTGCATATTTAGCGATTCCGTGAGCTATAAAAACAAAGTAAGGCTACAAAAGTGAATCAGCTGATGAAAAATCTTTAAAATACGTGAGCATTTGCTCCAGAGTTCAGGAGCATGAGGTAAGAGTATAAGGTAAAGCTTATTCATATCAAAATGAGCAAACGCTTTTGCTTCCACCTTCTGCTCATGAGCAAAACCTTATGCTCAATGCTTTTGCTCATGAGCATTTGCTCTGTTTTTATTCATATGGGCCATTATTTCTTCCTTTATCCCCATTCCCGCAATATTCAATTTCTCAATCAACTCAGTCTTCCAGTGAGAAGATTGTTGTGATGATAGAACCGAATAACATTATATGATACTAACTCAAATGAAAATTTAATATCCTCCATTGGTCGGAGTAATGACTTGAGTTATTTCATCATTTTCAAAAGGTGCAAACAGAACAAGTAGGTCGCGATGATGATCGATGCCACTCAACCACTGTGAAATGATAGAGACTTTTTATTGATAAATACAATAATAATAGGAATAGAAGGATGATGGCAAGCTGAAATCTACATATCGACATGATCGTTCCGTTCGTAACCTTAGAATATACACTGATAATAATATAAATATCGGGGCACCAACCTTCGCTCGTTATTTCCATTCATTGCTGAACAGAACACAATTCTCTAAAATGATCGTGTTCATATTTCACAGCTGGCTATATGTGATCTTATGAATTTCGGAGATGCGATATTTTGATTTTTCACATACTCACTCGCTCACTCACTTTCTAACTATCCACAGCTGTTTCAGCCAAGGATGAATTATCCTTTTAATGTCGTTCAGCGAGTTCTCCCAAGGATGAGACCTAGTGCGATCGCATTTTCATATCATGAACCTACTATGTTCCAAATTTCGTGAAAATCGTTAGAGCAGTTTTCGAGATCCGTTGAACATAAAAAACCAGATATAAAAATAACCAGAAATTATAAAACAAAATAAATCTTATAGCACCCTTTATTCTTTGAAGAATTTTAAAATGGTTGAATAGTTCATTTGAAAGCAGCCCATGTCAATAAGTGGTTTTTTAAAAATAACCAGATATATGAATACAGAAATTGCTCGCTAAATATAATAGGATATCCATTCATTCGATTTTTGTGGACGGTAGAGGATAATTCTCCTCTCATGAGTGTATTATATACTATATTGTGAGTTTTCTAGGTGGTTTTGATCCATCCTACAGTTCGCTTGGACTATTGAGGAAGGGAGTCACAATGAATGAAGGGTTGTTTGTTTATCACTGGCCTGATAAAATGCCAACTCGAAAATCATTCGTTTCCCAGCCCTTCTGAAGTAGTGATCTCCAACCCTTCAAAAGGATAGACGGAATTATCCAGAAATAATATAAGTTACTTTTTGTCATAGTCATTCGATTTCAGTTGTTTAACATTCATGAAATCAAGCCGGTAAACAGCTGATTGTAGAACAAATGAATATATGATTCTCATACTAGTACTGTGATTACTGTGAATACTGTGAACAGTAGACCTCGCGCTCAGTAAGTAACATTGACTTGTTGTTATGTTTTCTCGAAAATTATTAATTTATCAATTCAAAATGACTAGAAAAAATACTAAATAAACATAGAGCTTTTTGTCCTATGGTATCGTGACGTGTCGTCCCGGAATGTGAGTGTGAGCGCTGTTATCAGGTCTGGCTGCAACTGTCTACAACGTTGAAGGAAAGATACATTTACAAGATGTTCGATGTTTTTGAACGGGTAGTATTATATTCCACTAAACAGCTTATTTTTGATGAATAATTCCATAGACTGATTGAATTTTTACTCTGATATTGGCGTATGAAGGAGGCTCCTTTTTCCTTTTATATTATCCTTGAAATGCAAAATTTCCAAAAACCTTGTATATACGTCGACGCGCAATTTAAAAAGGAACATACCTGTCAAATTTCATGAAAATCTATTACCGCATTTTGCCGTGAATGCGCAACATAAAAACATAATATAAACATTTAACCCGGGAGGGGTCGCGCCTGGTCTTTTGCACCTAGTCATAACTGATCTAGGTAATTTCTTTGGACTTATGAAAAGTACGCTCGGTCAACTATACTGTAATAGAATAATGTATCCTGGTTCCGAATTTGGAACAGCAAAACTGGTCGGAAAGTCGCCTTTTAGCGCTCCAGGTAGATACTTCTATCGAACTATTCCCAATAGAATTAAACACATCTCCCTATTTTTTGTGTAGTTGAGAAGTTGATATTGTGGTAATTAATCATATTGAATGAGAAAGACTAAGGAATTGTCAAAAAACACTGATTTATTGATAATTAGAAAGACCGATCTCGGTTATTACCATCGGTTACACCATTGTCAATTTCTGATAAACTACAGGGTTTGAGTTTATCAGATATTGACAATGGTGTAATAACCGAAATCGGTCTTTCTAA
Organism: Nilaparvata lugens; assembly: GCF_014356525.2. Lineage (NCBI taxonomy): Eukaryota > Metazoa > Arthropoda > Insecta > Hemiptera > Delphacidae > Nilaparvata > Nilaparvata lugens. The sequence goes on from NC_052516.1 coordinate 24,668,212, forward strand.
TTATCAATAAATCAGTGTTTTTTGACAATTTCTTAGTCTTTTCATTCAACATCTCCCTATATCAACTCTCACACCACCCCACCACTCTGTCTCTCTCTCATTTCCTCCCAACCTCAAATCACCAAGTCACCAAAATTCAGTACCCCACAATCTCTCACTACACATCTGTGACGTTCCAACCTTAACCATTGTTACCTTTAGATTGTCTCCAAACCTCCACAATGATCTAACTAAGAAACATAACACAAACAGTGGCAAGCATACATAGCTATACAACCCGCCACATTCATGCGGGCTGCTATATATACAGATATACACTGAACACATCCACGTAATCCTCCCACACGTTCAACTTCAAACATAGATATATGAATAACACGGCGGGGTATCAATAGATATACGTTTAAGCACACTACAATCAATCCTGGTAAACAATTTGCTAGCTATATATAGTTATGAACACAACAGAGTGCATTCAATTTTGGTCCAGATAGCCACAGATTGAGGTGTATATAGATATATAACCACACAGCGTTCAGCAACCTATCTTTTGTTGTATGTAGTTAGGTGAAAGGTGTGTGTGTATATATGGGAGCACATAGCATAAATTCTGGTGGGTTTTTGGGATATGTTTATATATATGTGTATATATTTGGGTATATATGTGTGTGTGTATGTATATATGTATGTTGTCACCTGGAACAATTGTGTTATCGATGGCTTGAAGCTGGGGACATCCATGGACGAGTGGCAGCCATGTTTGTAACAATCCCGCATGTTGACTTAGTCTTTCCCTTCTCCTTCTGCTTCTATGTCTTCGTCTTCCTTCATTCTAGCACTTTCTATCCCCTTCCTCCATTCTACTCCCTCTCATTTGATAGAGAGTTAGTGAGGAGGATATTTTTAATATTCTTTTCGAAGAATGGACATTGATATGTCCAAAGCTCCGCCAATTTATGTAGATGCATAACAATATAATTATCTATAGTTATTATATTACAGATTACTTTCTCATATCATATTATACAGTTCAATAATTATTTTCTTAATCTTCATTATGTGAATTCATCTATGATTCTGCTGTATTGTGAGCTATTGTATATAAGTGTATAAGCCAGTATATATGTGATCTACATAAATAAAGAACTCAATCAATCAAATCAAATTCTCTACAGAATTCCTCTTCTTCCTCTGTTTCTATCCCTTCTCTTATCCCCTCATCTTCTGTTCCTATTCTTTATGTTTTCTTACATTCCAGCACTTTCCCTCCTCTTCTTTTACACCCCCTCTTGCTCAACAGTCTTTCTCTTCTCCTTCTGCCTCTTTTCTTTTCACCTTCCGCCTCTTTGCCCTTGTTGTTATGTTTTCTCAAAAATTAATAAATATTTATCAATTAAAAATGTCTAGAAAAAATCCGAAATAAACATAGAGCTTTCTGTCCTATCGTACCGTGACGTGTCGTCCCGGAATGTGAGTGTGAGCACTGTTATCAGGTCTGGCTGCAACTGTCTACAACGTTGATGGAAAGATACAATTTTCAAGATTTTCGATGTTTTTGAACAGGTAGTATTATAGTAAACAGTCTACTAACGTAAATGGAAAGATACATTTTGAAGATGTTCGATGTTTTTGAACGGGTAGTATTATAGTCAACTGTCTACTAACGTTAATGGAAAGATACATTTTCAAGAATGATGTTCGATGTTTATGAACGAGTAGTATTATAGACCACTAGACAGCTGATTTATGATGAATAATTCTATAGTCTGATTTTCACGGTAATTTTGGCTTATGAAGGAGGCTCCTTTTTCCTTTTATATTATCCTTGAAATGCAAAATTTCCAAAAACCTTGTATATAAGTCGACGCACAATTATTTGAAAAGGAGCATACCTGTCAAATTTCATGAAAATCTATTACCGCGTTTTGCCGTAAATGCGCAACATATAAACATTTAAACATTAAGAGAAATGCCAAACCGTCGACTTGAATCTTAGACCTCACTTCGCTCGGTCAATTACAAACTGGAGTAGAGTCTAATAGAGAGTGGAGTCTAGACTGGAGTCTAAACTAGATTCTGTAATAGAGTCTGGACTGCAGTACATTATTTTGATCTCAATGAAAAAATTAATTCAATCTGGATCAATAATCATCATTATGAGAGAATGAATTTAATCTGAATCGATAATCATCATTATGAACATGGTATCTTAAATCTCAATATTATTATACCGTACAGAAATCAATCAATCACTTGTGTATTCGTATTTTCTTTTGGTCATTTTGGTTTTCCCTTCACTCTAAAAAATCACGATAGTCACTCAATAACAAACAATAACCTTTATTGAATTAATTTAAAGTTAGATAACAAATTAGTACAATGTTTGGAACAAAATATGTTGGTACCGTATTTTTGATAGACGTTGGTATCGTATTGTTTTGGTCATTATGGTCTCCCCTTCACACTCAAAAAATCACGATAGTCACTCAATAAAAAACAATAACCTTTATTGGATTAATTTGAAGTTGGATAACAAATTAGTACAATGTTTGGAACAAAAGATGTTGGTACCATCGATCGACAATTTTCCGAAAATATCGCCTGACTCAACCCCTGCAGTGGCGGTCACGAACCCCAAACCCCTAAAAAATCCAATTTGGCAATACTGTGACCATCTGCTGTTGTATCTAACTGCAAATATGTTGTTCTTCAGCTATAGCGGTCCTTTGCACACCATGTTTGCCCTAATCAAAACGCAATCTCAATGAGATATTTCGGGTCGAAATTCTAGACTGTATTTCTCTCTTGCTCACTAGTTTTAACTCTTCGTTCCACTTTCACTAGTTAGTCCTACTCTACCATATTTCTATCCTCTATCTCCTCTTCTTCCTCTTTCTCATTCTTCCGAGTTACCTCTTCTTTTCATTCTCCTCTGATCACTTCTTCTCCTCTTCCTACTCCCCCTTTAGATCCAACTCCACATTTTTCTTCTTCTTCTTCTCCTCCTTCTACTTATCCTTCCAATCCTCGTTTTCTCTTCTCCTTCATACTCATCCTCATTCTCATTGTTCTTTTTCTCTTTACCATTTCCTTCTTCTTCCTCGTTTTTTCACATCCCCTCCATCAACACAACATTCTTCCCTTCATCCTTGTCCTTGTTTCATTCTCACCAATCCCTTCTTCCTCATCTTGCACATCATCTCTCCATTTTCTCCTTCTCAACCTTCTTTCACTCATTCTCCTCTTATCACTTGTATTCCCCTCCTTCATCATGCCTCCTCTACTCTCTCAATCATCCTCTCTCAATAATTATCTATGGTTATTATATTACAAATTACTTTTCCATATCATATACGGTACAGTTCAATAATTATTTTCTTAGTCTATATTATGTAAATTCATCTATAATTTTGCTGTATTGTAAGCTATTCTATATAAGTGTATGAGCCAGTATATATTGTAATCTACATAAATAAAGTACTCAGTCAATCAATCAATCTCTACTTCTTTCCACTCATTCTCCTCTTATCACTAGTATTACCCTTCTTCATTATGCTTCCTCTACTCTCTCTCAATCATCCTCTCTCAATCCTCAACTACTTATTTCTCTTATTCCTCCACCTTCTCCTGCAACACCAGCTTTTTCCGTCTCATCTTCTCCCTCCTCTTTCCTCCTCATCCTCCTCCTCCTTCCGCACATACTCATCATCGTCATTGATCATCCTCTCCCACTTTCTTCTCTATCTCCTCCTCACAATCCTCCTCCAATCAAGTGGTCTTCTAACTTCTCTCCTTCCTCATCCTTCTCCCACTCCTTCTTCTTTTTTCATCCTCCTTGACCTTTTCTTACTCCTTCTTTTCCTTTTCTTCTTTCTCCAATTCCTTCATCACCACCCCTCTCCATCATTATTCTTTTCTCCTTTCAACTTATGCTGTAAATCTCGCTGTTTCTCTCCATCCTGTCATCTTTGCAACCTCCTTTCATGTTTTCCTCCTCCTGTCACTGTGTCTCCCCTTCAACCTCTTTCTTTCACTCTCCCTCTTCTCCTTTATTATCTTCCGAGTCTTCAGGTCCCCTCTCCTTCTCTTTTTCTTCTTGTACTCCTCGTACTCCTCTCCACACTCACAAACCTCTTTCTCATCATCTATCCCTCTCACACATCTCCCCAACACATTCCTCATAATCGTCTCTCTATAATCTTTCCAATATTTTTTAACCTTTTCTCATCTTTCACTCAGTGTTTCTCCTCTTCCTGTTGATAATCTCCTCTTTCTAACTCATGTTATTCTAATTATCCACTGCATACTGCTGTATATTATTGGAAGTTGATTACCCTGATCTACTTTCAGCCTATTCCATTTTATTAATCAATGATTTGATCTTATTCACCTGTATAATTATTTTACTCCATCAATTTTCAGTTTTTTTCTCTCAAATCCTCATATTTATTGAAACTTTTAGAATATTTAAATTTAAAAATAAATCCTTATGAATGAAATTAACGTTTTGGTAGAGAGTTAGTGGGGAGGATATTTTTAATATTCTCTCCGAAGAATGGACATTGATATGTCCGAAGCTCCGCCAATTTATGTAGATGCATAACAATATTATCTATGTTATCTATAGTTATTACAAATTGCTTTTTTTCATATCATTTACAGCTCAATAATCATTTTCTTAGTTCATAGTTTGTAAATTCATCTATAATTTTGCTGTATTGTAAGCTATTGTATATAAGTGTATAAGCCAGTATATATTGTAATCTACATAAATGAAGTACTCAATCAATCAGTCACACATCTTCCTCAGACATTAAATTTCTCATCAACTTCTCCCTATCATCTTTCCAATCTCATTTCATTCTCTCTTCTTCTACCTCTCACTCCTCTCCTCACGTATCTTCCTACTCTTCATGTTCATTCTCCTTCACTACTCCACTTTCTTCCACCTCCACTTCATCATCCTCTATCTCTCTCACTCACTCCGCCAATTTATGTAGATGCATAACAATATTATCATTAGTTATTACGAATTGCTTTTTTCGTATCATATACAGTTCAATAATTATTTTCTTGGTGCATGTTATGTAAATTCATCTATAGTTTTGCTGTATTGTAAGCTATTGTATATAAGTGTAGGAGCCAGTATATATTGTGATGTAATCTACATAAATAAAGTACTCGATCAATCCCATCAATCAATCCTCCTCATCTTTCTTCTCCTCCTGTGTTTCCTCCTTCTCTTCTTTCTCCACCTCCTGCAACTACTCATCCTCCATCTTTTTCTCATCCTCCCTTACCTCGTTTTTTCCTCCTTCTCCTGTCCTTCTTCCTCAATCTCCTCCTCCAGCATCTACTCCACAATATTCTTCTAACTTCCCCTCTGTTTCCCACTGTTTCTCTTCTCTCCATTCTCCAATCTCCTTTCAAGATTTCCTCTTGATGTTACTCTTCTCCCACCTCTTCCTCCACTTCTTTCTTATCACCACAATCTTCATTTCCTCTCCTTTCTCCTACTCCTCGCTTTCCCTTTTACTCTCCACCACCACTTCCTCGTCCTCATCCTCTATCTCTCTTATTCACTCTATCTCCTCGCTGATCACCAATTTCCAAATCACCCACCGCCACATCCATCGCAGAAATTCGTATATCGATTAGCAACACTTCACCCCTAATGTGTGTCGTGTAACGGCATTGGTCGACGCCATTGGCCAATCGTATTAATTGAAAACAAATGTTGTCCTGTGGCTGTTGTGATGCTGTGATGCTGTGATGTTGTCGCCGTGACAACATTCTGTGGCTGAATGGGTGGCTGTGTGTGGCTGGCCTCAACGTTGCTCACATCTCAACAGTGGTCACAGAATTCACTTGCAATTTTCGGTAAACAGGTGCTCTTTAAGCTTCGTTTCTATTAATACACATTCAGCGATGCAACGTGACTATATAGAGGTGCACGTTGTAATGGCAGTGGAGAAAGATAGCAGAAAAACGTTGCTAAACCACTGTTTTGTCAAAGCCTTCTATAGACGGTAGCTGATACAGGTTTGTTGATGTAATAATAACGGGTTATTCTTGTTTAAAATAATCAATTATATTTCATCAAGCAAGAAAATGTATTTCACAATAATTAATTTTCATAATCAAGATGAAATATTACTCTAAGTGGGAAGAATAGGTTCTATGTTTACAGCTGTCAACTCTGGAAGAGTTTGGTGATACAGTAATGTTTTGTTTTACATACAATGATTGTCCAAACTGTCTAAAATGTTTGTCCCTGAGCTCCTCAACAAACATGTTTGCCGAACATGTATGTCGAACATTTGTTCAGTGTGGACACCGCTCAAGACTCAAACCATTTCGGACTATGTGCTCTCTCTCCCTCAAATTTTAACTTCCTTATGGAAATTATCATTATTCTACTTTGTGAAAATATTTGAGGATTGAGAATCTTGTGAAGTGAACAACCAAAGGACTCAACCTATTTCGGACTATGTGTAACGTTATCTAAATTTGAGAGAGGAATAGCACAAGGTTTCCTCATCTTTTTCTCTCCCTATCATTTTGATGATGTACTTATTGTATGAATGAATGAATAGAGAATGGATCTATCAATAGAGATAGAAAGTTTTTGTTTTCGGATTTGGATTCAGTACCCCCAAAAACTACATGTGAGAGTCATATTTTCCAAAATAAGAGAGCCTTGGTCACTTTTATACATTTTTGTAGTGCTCAAGGGTTAAGTTGAATTAATATGAGGTTGAAATAACTGATTCAATCTGTAATATTATTTGAGTTTCCACATTCACATAGAGGCAAGGTTTTAAAACTGATGTTAATTTGAATAATTAGTGTTAGGTTGGTATAATTAATTCAATCTGTAGTATCATTGAGTTTCCACATTTACGAAAGAACAAGGCTTTCTCTATAGCAAGGTCTCAAATCAGTTGTTAGAAATGTTGAAATAATATTAATCCAATCAGTGGTATCATTTTTAGTTTCCACATTCACAAGACATCGTGTCCACATAATTACTCCAGTAGTCTAAAGAATTTGAACTTAGTCTATTTAATTCGCATTTTCGTAATTGGATACTAATAATTAATCCTCGTTTAATAATAATTATTTGTATTGATTATACTGTAATCAAACAAACAAGCACCAACAATCCAATTCAGAGACATCATGAATTAATCATTGAACTTGACATTCCAATTAATACTTATTTGTATTGGATGATACTGCAAGACTCTCAAGTTGTTGGAGCTGAGCACCACTCAGTTCATTCAATTACTGAACTAATCTCAGCCCCAGGGAACTGGTAGTTCAAAATTGCAAACTATCTAGTTCAACAAGGCAAACTATTAATAGTTCCTAACCAGTGTCCGACACTGAGAGGTAGTTCAATCTTACTGATATTGCTTGTCGAGGTTCTACGTTAATTTGGATAGTTGCAGTTCAATTTAATCAAGATTAATTGTGAAGTGAAAGTTAATTTAGAGAGTTGCAGCTCAATTTAATCAATGATAATTGTGAAGCATTCGTTAATTTAGAGAGTTGCGGTTCGAGTAAAATTAATTGAACATCTCCAGCTCAATTGATTCTTTCAATTGGTTGTCTTAGAAATAGTTGACAATTATTCGCTCTGTTTCATCTGATACTTTTAAAGAACAATTTTAGTTGAACATTCTTCAAAGAATAATCTTCAACTGGAGAAATTATCCTCAATAATTAGTGCATCATCAAAAAGTACACATCAAGAGTGTACCAGAACTCTAGAAGTGTACAAGTTTACACTTATAAATGAAAATATAAACTTCAGTACCCTTTAAAATTATTTTATCACATGACAACATAATTACGGACATTAATGCCATATCAAGTTGACTTGATAATGTCAACTGATTACAAGTTGACTTGAAAATGTCAACTGATTACAAGTTGACTTGAAAATGTCAACTGTTTACAAGTTGACTTGAAAATGGCTTTAATGTCCGAAACATGTTGTCATGTGATAAAATCATTTTAAAGGGTACTAAAGTTTATATTTTCATTTATAAGTGTAAACTTGTACACTTCTAGAGTTCTGGTACACTCTTGATGTGTACTTTTTGATGATGCACTAATTATTAAGGATAATTTCTCCAGTTGAAGATTAAACTAAAATTGTTCTTTAAAAGTATCAGATGAAACAGAAGGAATAATTGTCAACTATTTCTAAGACAACCAATTGAAAGAATCAATTGAGCTGGAGATGTTCAATCAATTTTACTCAAACCGCAACTCTAAATTAACGAATCCTTCACAATTATCATTGATTAAATTGAGCTGCAACTCTCTAAATTAACGTTCACTTCACAATTAATCTTGATTAAATTGAACTGCAACTATCCAAATTAACGTAGAACCTCGACAAGCAATATCAGTAAGATTGAACTACCTCTCAGTGTCGGACACTGGTTAGGAACTATTAATAGTTTGCCTTGTTGAACTAGATAGTTTGCAATTTTGAACTACTAGTTCCCCTGGGGCTGAGATTAGTTCAGTAATTGAATGAACTGAGTGGTGCTCAGCTCCAACAACTTGAGAGTCTTGCAGTATCATCCAATACAAATAAGTATTAATTGGAATGTCAAGTTCAATGATTAATTCATGATGTCTCTGAATTGGATTGTTGGTGCTTGTTTGTTTGATTACAGTATAATCAATACAAATACTTATTATTAAACGAGGATTAATTTATTATTAGTATCCAATTACGAAAAACCGAATTAAATAGACTAAGTTCAAATTCTTTAGACTACTGGAGTAATCATGTGGACACGATGTCTTGTGAATGTGGAAACTAAAAAGGTTACAAAAACCTGTTTGGGCAGAAGAAAAACTACTTAAACAAAAAAGAAGTGTTTTGAGAGCAAATTGAGAAAGAGTAGAAAAAAAACTTCAGTATCAGTTTATCATTATTAAAATACTAACAATATTACACTATAAACAATAACATTACAAACTAAAACAAAAAAAATGTCGAGCTTACCAGTTGTAAAAAAGTGCTAAATAAAGTGCAGGCCTGCATTTCAAACAATAACTAATAATTAATAATTAATAAATAGATAGTATTTATTAATTAATACTAATAATTTATCCTCGTTTCATAATAATAATTTGTATTGATTATACTGTAATCAAACAAACAAGCACCAACAATCTAATTCAGAAACATCAGGAATTAATCATTGAACTTGACATTCCAATTAATACTTATTTGTATTGGATGATACTGCAAGACTCTCTAGTTGTTGGAGCTGAGCACCACTCAGTTCATTCAATTACTGAACTAATCTCAGCCCCAGGGGAACTGGTAGTTCAAAATTGCAAACTATCTAGTTCAACAAGGCAAACTATTAATAGTTCCCAACCAGTGTCCGACACTGAGAGGTCCTTCAATCTTACTGATATCGCTTGTCGAGGTTCTACGTTAATTTGGATAGTTGCAGTTCAATTTAATCAAGATTAATTGTGCAGTGAACGTTAATTTAGAGAGTTGCAGTTTAATTTGATCAATATTAATTGTGCAGCAAACGTTAATTTAGAGAGTTGCGGTTTGAGTAAAATAGATTGAACATCTCAAGCTCAATTGATTCTTCCAATTGGTTGTCTTAGACATAGTTGACAATTATTCCACCATAAATATTGTTTCATCTGATACTTTAAAAGAACAATTGATCCTAGTTGAACATTCTTCAAAGAACAAAGAACAATCTTCAACTGGAGAAATTATCTTTGATAATTAGTGCATCATCAAAAAGTGCACATCAAGTGTACCAGAACTCTAGAAGTGTACAAGTGTACACTTATAAATAAAAATATAAATCTCAGTACCCTTTTAAATTATTCTATCACATGACAACATGTTTTGGACATTAATGCCATTTACAATTTGACTTTCAAATGTCAACTGTTTACAAGTTGACTTGAAAATGGCATTAATGTCCAAAACATGACTATTGTAACAAAATAATCTAAAAGGGATCTGAGATTTATATTTTCATTCATATTAAAAGTAGCCTAAAAGAAAAAGACAATAAAAATGAACACTTGTACAAGTGTAAACTTGTGAACTGTACAAATACATTAAGGACTCTACATCATGACCTCTAGGCTGTTAGAATTAAGGTTAATAACAGTTCTGGGCGTAATTTTCACCTGGATTGTATTGTCTATGGATAACCCTTCAGACTATTATTGTAACCATCATCCAATCGGACCATCTTTTTTCTTGGATGTTCTCTATCTCTTTTCTCAACTGGTTGCTACAATAAGGACTGCTTAGGAATCCGGTCTCCGCTCATTCTATTCACATGTTGGAACCAAACATTCCTACTCCAATTCATTTTATCTCTTATTGCAAAAATATTCAGCTTTATAGTTCAGCTTATAAATATTATCATCCTTGTCTGTCATTAGGCAAGGCCAGAGTAACGAAAGATTGTTTCATTCTGACAAGGCGGATAGCGCCCTTCTCTCCCAACTCCGCAACGTTGTCAAATTTTCAATGAGCTATGTAGAAATATTATGTACCACATGATTATACAATCTCAATATTACATAGAAGAATTTTTTTAACAATGGAAAAAATAATAAAAGCTTGTAGTACCCTTTTATTTAAACTTAAAAATTGAAAATTTTAAGACATTTCAACGACTAGTTTCGACCATTGACCTTTCTCAAGTCACTTGTTTTAATAAAAGGGTACTCCAAGTTCACAAATTAACAATTTTTTCTCTTAACTACTGTGTTTCTTTGGAGTGGAACAAAATTCTGTGTTATTGTACTCCCATATTCTGTCTTATTTGTTAAATTAGTACTTATTTTTAATTCATATTCTTAATATTTGCTATTGGTTCATTTCTCATTTTCAATCATTTTCTATTTTTCATCAACTTTTTTCTCTTGATAATAAATTATTGAGAACTTTGTGATATTGAATCGGGAACAGTTGTGGGCTATAATGTGTTCCCATACTTGTATGTATTTTTTTTAAATAGATAAATAAATATTGTTTTTATCAATTTCAATAAAGTAGCCCAAATAAGTGAAGTGGTTTTTTGAAAAAATAATCGATAGATAATTTTATCCATTTCAAATAGAACGTTAGAATAGAAAGTCATAATTGCAACTCAGAAAGAGATCAATTACTATCGATTATAGGAATACTATCGACTATCTACGTACTATCGATTATTTATTCGATAATATTATCGATCCTTGAAGCAACACTGAAAACCCACACAGCTTTCCGTCGCAGAAGTATAACTTGATACAGTAGGAACTTTATTCAATAAATGGTCACCGGTAACTTGAATCCCCAGTTACTTCGCTACTTTGGAACAATGTTAACGGCACAGACATAATTTCAGTTCCAATTCCCAAGGTGCTTCAGAAAGAGAAAGAGGAACAGAAGAGTTCACAGAAGAGTAAGACAAAGAGAGTGAGAAAGAGAAAGAGAAAGAGTAGCACACGTGAAAGGGAGAGGAAGAGAATGAGTAGCACACGGGGAAGAGTAAGAGAAGAAGAAAGAGGAAGAGAAATAGAAGAAGAAAGAGAAGAAGAGAGAGAAAGAGAAAGAGAAAGAGAAAGAGAAGAGAAAGAGAAAGAGAAGGAATAGCACCCGTGAAAGAGAGAGGAAGAGAATGATTAGTACACGGGTGAGAGTAAGAGATGAAGGAAGATAAATAGAAATAGATGGAGAAAGAGATGAAGAGAAGAAAAAGTGAAAGAGAAAGGGAAAGGGAAAGAGAAAGAGGAAGAGAAAGAGTAGCACTCGTGAAAGAGGAAAATGAAGAGAATGAATAGCACACGGGAAAGAGTAAGAGAAAAAAAGAGAAAGAGAAAGAGATTGATTGATTGTTAGATTGAGTACTTTATTTATATGGATTATAATATATACTGGCTTACACACTTATATATAATAGCTTACAATACAGCAAAATTATAGATGAATATACATAATATAGACTAAGAAAATAGTTATTGGACTGTATATGATATGAAAAAGCAATTTGTGATATAATAAGTATAGATAATAATAATTATATTGTTATGCATCTACATAAATTGGCGGAGCTTTGGACATATCAATGTCCATTCTTCGGAAAGAATATTAAAAATATCCTCCCCACTAACTCTCTACCAAAGAGAGAAAGGATGAGGGAGAGGAATAGAAAGATAAAGTGGAAGAGAAATAGGAATAAAGAGATGAAGAGAAAAAGAAATAGGAAGAGGGAGAGGAAGAGAAAGAGAAAGAGTAGCACATGTGAAAGAGAAAGATGAAAAGAATGAATAACACACGGGAAAGAGTGAGAGAAAAATAAAGAGAAAGAGAAGAAGGAAGAGAAAGAGAGAGAGAAAGAGAAAGAGGAATGGAAAGATGGAGAGGAAGGGAGAGAGAATGAGTGGGAGTGTGAGAAAGAGTAGCACAAGTCCCTTAGCAACTCCCTAATCAGTTTACACCCGGTATATAAGTGTAGATACATGTATATTAGTGTAGATACAGGGGGTGAATAAGTGCACGCTGCTAACAAAGTTTCACTTCCTTACATATTGAGCTCGGCTAACTGGGGCACAGATTCAGGTGGGAATCGAATAACCGTTACTGACTCAGTTACCGTTCTCCAGTTATAAGTCAATTAGGTGATTTTTCAGTTGGGTTATTTTGTGCAACTGAATGGCAGAGAATGGTTAGGGTACAAACAGAACGTTCAGGTCGATATTGAGATTTCGACTCGCTATTGACCTACATCGATATCTGCCGTATTTCAATGTAACCAAATGCTATTTATCATTGCTTAACTGTGAGGTTCAACTCACACTTACGCGACTCAGGTCGAAAAGAGACTCGACTCTAGTCGAGAGCATGTGTTTTCAAATGGTGACGTCGCGGAGACTATAATCGACTGGTCTGAGTGTCACCATTTGAAAACACATGCTCTCGACTAGAGTCGAGTCTCTTCTCGACACGAGTCGCGAAGGTGAACTTAACTCACACTCACGCGACTCGAGTCTCTTCTCGTGGCATCATGTGTTTTCAAATGGCGACACTCAGACCAGTCGATTCTAGTCTCCTCGACCTCACGACTGTGAAACTGAGTCTAGCGTCGACACGACATGTTGGTCGAGCCTCGACTTGAGTTGCATATATAGTACCATAAAGAAACAATAGCGTAAGTAGATATCCCATGGTATAGAGCGTTTATGTCGCAACTTTTACTGTTATCTCAAGCTGATAGTCCACGTAGTTCTTTCCCGTGAAGCTTTATGACGCTGGTAGTCTCTCATATTGTGCCGTTCATACACTCTTACCCGGTCAACAAAGTGAAAATCGACAGTAATCGGCGTGAGATAACAGTAAAAGTTTCGACATAAACGCCCTATACCATGGGATATCTACTTACGCTATTGTTTCTCTATTGTAGTACCTACCATGCATTTTTAATGAAAGTGAGGTTATGTCCCATGAAAGTATTCCAAATTAAGGTTTAAGCAGTTCTGGGCGAATGACTGTTGTTTTTACCTGCTTTGTATCTATTGTCTATGAATAAATGAAATTAAAGTGATGTTTCATCATTTTAGATTAACTTAGACAATAATAAGAATTAGATGAGACAATTTACTCATGATAATTATAATAAATAGTTATTATTTAACGAAAATCATAAATAAATGCTGTAAATCATTCCTGACTAGCAATTGGGAGGTACCGGGTTCGATTCCAGGGCTGGCAACTAATTTTTGGATAGTAGTTCTCATCGAATTTCCATCAAGCTGTTAACCCTGTTGTCGATGTCTGCAGTAGCAGAAGTCTTCGGGTTGATTTACAGCATTTATTTAGGATTTTCGTTAAATAATAATATTAATTAGCATTTGAATGAATGCATTCTCTATTTAATTCCATCTGTAATTTTATCATAAAATTTGTTACATGCGCAGAAGTGACGAATTCGATCTTACATTTCCAATAATAATGTGAGGTTAGGAGATGGAGTAGCATAGAACTGAAGTGACACTGAATAAGAAAGTTGTAAGGTGTATCCTCGACTGAAGTCGTACGATTTGAGTCTTTTTAGTGTGAGTTGAGCCTATGACTAGATCCAAACATACAGAAAAGATAGCACAAGAAGATATGCCATAGTATAGGGCGTTCATGATGCAAATTACACTGTTAAATCAAGCTGACAGTCCTAATCCTAATGCATCTTTTTCTTGAAGCTATGTGATGTTGGTAAATAATAATAATAATATCGAGTGACCTGGCTGGCTCAGGTCTGGTGTCAGAGTTTTCAGGTCGCAACTGATCAATTTCAGGGCCTCTGACATGACCTAACGACTGCTTTTTAGGCAGCCGGGACCGACGGATTAACGTGTCCATCCGAAACACGGGAGTGGCCCGAGATAAATATCTTGATGTTGGTAGTCTCCCATTATTAATGCCTGGTCAGAACCATTAGGCCTATAATAAATTATGATGTGGAATATTTCTTTCATGTTTGGTTTTGAAACATCTTAATTTGAAAATCTCGGGTGGCGCACTCACACAACTTACCTTGCCGTTATGAAAATTTATCACCTGTTGCTAGTGTACACACGCATCTCAAGTCTACTATTCAAAGATCTGCCGGCTGGTGACAGCACAATAACGCTGGAGACACACGAAGTCTGCTATCTCTTCATAGTTAATGATTTAATAGAATCAACAGTTGCCAACAGTTTGTAATTGACTAATCACATTTTCTCGAATTTCGAGCTTATTTTCAATTTTAGGTGGAAATGTTACTGAGAATTAATTGTGGAGATTTTTATGCTCAATCTGTTCCACTCGATTTTTTTCGTTTAAATTGTATCTGAAGCCTGATGATTGAGAATCTGGAATCAAACTTTGCATAGATGGGGCAGAGCTCCTGGAATTTTTACAGATATGGGACTTGGGGCAGTTGATAGAACTTATCAATGACTTTTTTAGTATAAATTTGATCAAAATCGTTGAAGCCGTTTTCGAGAAAATCGCGAAAAACCCTGTTTTTGACAACACTTTCGCCATTTTAGCCGCCATCTTGAATTGGATTTGATCGAAATTGTTCATGTCCGATCCTTATAGTGTAAGGATCTTAAGTACCAAATTCCAAGTCATTCCGTTAGTTGGGAGATGAGATACCATGTTCACAGACGCACATACACTCATACACACACACATACAGACCAATACCCAAAAACCACTTTTTTGGACTCAGGAGACCTTGAAACGCAAAGAAATTTAGAAATTGGGGTACCTTAATTTTTTCGGAAAACAATACTCTCCTTACCTATGGTAATAGGGCAAGAAAAGTAATAAAAATCTACTTTGTGAAAATAATTAGGGACTGAAAATTATGTGAAGTGGACAACTACAAGACTTAACCTATCTCGGACTATGTGTAAACTTATCTAAATTTGGGAGAGGAATAGCACAAGGTTACTTTATATTTCCTCTTCTTATCATCCTCATGATGTACTTATTGTATGAATCAATAAAGAATAAAGATGAGACAGTAGTCGACAGTGATCAAAATCAGAAAAAATCGGCTCGGAATTGAAGACACAAACTACCTATACCTATCTTTTTCTGCTATCTTTCCTCTATGATCTAACTCAGTTGCAGTAGAAACATTTACGATGTAAAGTCGATGAAAATGTAAAGGATGACATTGTTGACACTTTCCCCCTATTTTCATCGTTCCTCAGAGGACAGCTCTGTGATTCAAGCTATCACGTCGTTGAATCTGGTTTTATATTAATTTGTTGATTAGCCTACTGTTAAAATCTCAAATTATAATTATACTTCATTCGTCAAGAATAAACAGGAATATGTTGAAAATCGATGAAATGATCGTTATTCTTTATTAATTCATTCAATAAGTACATCATAAAAATGATATAGGAGGAGAAAATTAAGGTAACCTTGTGCTATTCATCTCCCAAATTTAGATAACGTTACACATACTCCGAATGGGTTAAGTCTTGTAGTTAGTTGTTCACATCACAAAATTCTCAGTTCTCAATTATTTTCAAAAAAGCTATTTTCAAATTTTAGATGCTTCAAAGCGAAACATGGAAGAAATATTCTATATAATTATTATAATTATTGAATTGGCGCGGCACTAATAATGGGGGACTACCAGCATCTCATAGCGTCAAGAAAAAGAAGCATTGAGACCATCAGTTAACAGTGAAATTTTCTACATTATATTATCTTATTATTGTTTACTTCACCAAATTTCCAGCTCTTAATTTATTTCCACAGAGTGATTTTCAATTTTAGATGCTTCAAAGCCAAACATAGAAGGAGAATTTCACATTATAGTCACCAGAACGGGAAATATTCACATATTAGAAACAATTTTGAAGGACGAAAAAATCATAATTCCAATATGAAAGTATCAGGTAGTTTTTTTGCCATTCTCGGCAATACGAGATTTCCCTAAACAGTAAGATACAGAGATTATACGCAAAGCATAAGTTTATCAGAGATTGACAATGGTGTAATAACCGAAACCGGTCTTTCTAATTATCAATAAATCAGTGGTTTCTTGACAATTTCTTAGTATTTTGAATTCGAAACAAAGCATAAGCTGATGAAAGACAAAATGAACGTGTCCGTGGCACATAGGTCTGTGAAAACCCTTCAATAGTTATCGTCGAACATACAAGCTCCGCGAGTATAAACTCCGAACTCGCTACGTTTGTACAAAACTTAATTTAAACAAATGATAATGAAACAATGGAGCCCTCATGATTGGAATACAATGCATCCATAATGGTAGATAGTTTGGTAATTGGTTCGGAAATGTAACAATACGTTTGCTGGTAGAACGAACAAACCAATAATTGGAAAAATTGAATATTTCTTGTTTCAAACATGACTGGGATAATTTGAAACGGTGCTGAACAATATTGTACACAATATCAGGTCACTGGATAGTTCTCATTTTCCAGTGGAAAAAAGTTGATTCTCACTTCAATCAAAATGTAACGATGCAGTGCATTGTATGAACGAAGTGGAGATTGGCTCTCCAATTTACAAACTTGCATTTCCGCTACAAACTTCGATAGAAGTGGAGAGAGTGAAAAATGAAGTAAAGTCGAGAGAGAAAGGAAGTGGGATGTGAAAAGAGAGAGAGGAAGAGTAAGAGAGGGAAAGAGTGTGTGTGTGTGAGAGAGAGAGAAAGAGTAAGAGAGCGAAAGAGTGTGTGTGTGAGAGAGAGAGAGAAAGAGTAAGAGAGCGGAAGAGTGTGTTTGTGTGTGAGAGAGAGAGAATCAGTAAGCTGGAGAGAGAGTGTGAGGAAGTGCGATGGAGTGAGAGTGAGTGAAAAATGAAAAGCGTGAGAGAGAATATTGTTGAACTTTCAAGAGCAAACCGGGATTTGCAAATCATCCATCGTTTGCATAGCTGAATTGACTTATTGAACTTTCACCACTCACTTTTTCTACCTAATTTGCTACTATTTTCACCTGATTTACTACATTTTTACCTCATTTACCACTTTTTTCAATTCTCTCCCACGTCATATGCTATTTTTCTTCCTTGTTCCGACTGGTTCTGTCCATCTCTATCACTATTCACACAGTCATGATTCGTCAGTTTGACCTGGGAATTTCACAATAATTATTCCTATCTCTTGGGTTTATTCCATTAGAGGAACCATGGTTTATAACATGGTCTATCAAGTATGAATAAAAAGAAGTGATGGGAAACTTTAGATGTGGGAGGATGTGTTGAAGTGCGGGAAGAGGGAAGAAATAAAAAGGACTTGTTGACCGAGCGAAGTGAGGTCTAAGATTTAAGTCGACGGTTTGGCATTTCTCCTAATGTTTAAATGTTTGAATGTTCATATGTTGCGCATTTACGGCGAAAAACGGTAACAGATTTTCATGAAATTTGACAGGTATGTTCCTTTTCAAATTACGCGTCGACGTATATACAAGGTTTATGGAAATTTTGCATTTCAAGGATAATATAAAAGGAAAAAGGAGCCTCCTCCATACGCCAATATTAGAGTTAAAATCAGACTATAGAATTATTCATTATAAATCAGCTGTTTAGTGGACTATAATACTACCCGTTCAAAAACATCGAACATCTTTAAAATTTATCTTTCCATCAACGTTGTAGACAGTTGCAGCCAGACCTGATAACAGTGCTCACACTCACATTCCGGGACGACACGTCACCGCGTTCGACAGAAAGCTCTATGTTTATTCAAGATTTTTTCTAGACATTTTAAATTGACAAACTATTTATTAAATTTTATAGTTTTTCCAAAGTTTGGAATTCTTCAATTAATTGTGATTGATTTAATTAAATTTAAAAGTATTTTTTCAATTTAAAAATGGTTAACAATAATTTATTGTAAATTAAGTGTGTAATTGAAGAATTTTGAAGTGACACAATCATAACCTCTAGCTAAATTTGGACTGTTGTATGAATTAGAATTGGAACCGTTTTGGGCTTATAAGCCTGTGGTACTTTTCTGTGAGTTGTGTATTTCTGAATGATTGAATAAATATATAAAAATAATATATATATATATATATAATATATATATATATATTATATATATATATATATATATATATATATATATATATATATATATAGCCTATATATATAATTATATTAATTCTTGAAAAACATAACAACAGGTCGATGTAACTTACTGTCATGAAGGTCGATACCAATCTGAGAAGAAGATGTGAATCTAAAAAATAACTAAGAGAAAGCGAGAAATAGGAAGAAGTAAGTACAGAATAGAGGAGGAGTAGGATGGGATGAATTATCCATTTTTTGTGAAAAATCATGATATAAGGAATAATGGATAAGATCAGGAAAGATCACGAGACAATATTGAGGTGGGAGGGGGTGGAGGAAAGTTGTAATAGGAATAAATTGGTGATAGTGGAGTAAATGCTACAGCCAGAAAAGAATAATTCAATGTATAAATTCAAGAGGTATTGAAAGCGCTATCAATTCTTTCATTTATGATACAACTCATCAAGGAAGAGTGTATAGTAGAAACTACACAAAAAGTGAAAATAAAAAGTCAAACTGATCAAGTGAATGTATATCTTAAATTAAAACTCAAGTATGGAGTAACAGAGAAGAACATTTGTTTCAATAGACAATGCTTGAAACTGAAAGTTGTACTAATAATAATAATAATAATAATAATATCGAGTGACCTGGCTGGCTCAGGTCTGGTGTCAGAGTTTTCAGGTCGCAACTGATTAATTTCAGGGCCTCTGACATGACCTAACGACTGTTTTTTAGGCAGCCGGGACCGACGGCTTAACGTGTCCATCCGAAACACGGAAGTGGCCCGAGAATAATATCTTGCCCGGGCTGGGATTCGAACCCGGGCCTTTGGATTACAAAGCCAGCATCTAATCCACTCGACTACAGCCACTCCTAAAGTTGTACTGAAAGTGAATTTTGTTATCATGGCGAGTCTGCTGCTTCAACCGCCATTTTGTGATGTTTTTCCCATACCGTTAAGTGGGAGGAGACTGTCTAACTGGGCCAATGGCAGGCGTTCATGCCATGACAAATAGCAGTACTCGCCTACTAGTATGAATCATGCTGCTCTTGTATTTAGTTTCACTTTATCAGAGATTGACAATGGCGTAACGAACGAAACACGTCTCTCTAACTTTCAATAAAATCTGTGGTTTTGACAATTTCTTAGTCTTTTTGTTTAATATAGTAGAACATATGAGAGAGACAAGAAGAAGAACATGAACGGAGGAAGAGGAGGAAAAGTGTAGAGGGAAGTGCATGTGAGAAAGAGGAGAATAGTTAAAACGATGAAAAGAAAAAATATATGACTTTGTTGAGATAAAAGTGATGATTCGATTCATCTAGGAATATCTTGAGGTAGAAGGGAAAATGCGATGAAGGATCAAGAAAAATCTAACAAAGACTAACCTTGAGACAGAAAATGGTAGATAGGAAAAAATAATGATAATATACCAGAAAATGATGTAGGTATAAGTCATGATACAATTTATTGAATTGTTGTTGATAGCAGAGGAAGAGGAGGGAGTGAAGAAGAGTGCTATAAAGGTGGAGAAGGACCAAGAAAATTCAGAGACTCACTTTGAGAGGAAAAATGGAGGATAGGGAAAGAAAAATGATAATGGAAAAGAAAATGATGTAGGTAAAATAATATTATACAATTTATTGAATAAGAGTTGATAGCAGACGAAGAGGAGGGAGTGGAGAAGAGAGTTGAAGGAGAAGAGAAAGACTAAGAAAACTCCGAGAGAGACAGACTTTGAGATAGGATGTAGTGGATAGAGAAGGAATGATGATAATGTAACAGAGAATAATGTAGGTAAGAGTGATAATACAGTTTATTGAAGAGGAGTTGATAGAATGACAAGAAGGTTGGGTGAAGGAGAGTGCTATAAAGGAGGAGGAGAACCAAGAAAACTCGACACAGACTAATTTCGAGAGAGAAAATTGTGGATGGGGAAAGAAAAATGATAATATACCAGAAAATGATGTAGGTAAAAGAGATGATAGATTTTATTCAGGAGGAGTTGATAGCAAACAAGAAGGAGGGAGTGAAGGAGAGTGCTATAAAGGAGGAGAAGGACCAAGAAAAATCTGACAGAGACTATCTTTGAGAGAGAAAATGGTTGAGAAACATGATAATGTAACAGAAATGATGAAGGTGGAAATTATGATACAATTCATTGAAGAGGAGTTGATAGCAGACAGGGAGGGAGTGTGGAGGATTGTGCTATAAAGGAGCAGGAGAACCAAGAAAACTCTGACAGAGACTATCTTTTAGAGAGAAAATAGTTTAATAGAGAAAGAAAAATGATATTTTAACAGAAAATGATGTAGGTACAAGTGATGATACAATTCATTGAAGAGGAGTTGATATCAGACAGGAAGGAGATGGTGAATAAAAACGGGAAGCACCAAGAGAACTCCGAGAGAGACAGACTATGAGAAAAAGGGGATGACAGGAAAAATAATGATAATGTAACAGAGAATGATGTAGGTAAAAGTGATGATACAATTTATTGAGAGAGAGTTGATCACAGACGGAGAGGTGGAAGAGAGATATTGATAGAAGGAGAATGGGAGAGAGAGAGAAGAGGTGATGATGAAGAAGAGTGATAGAAAGAGACGGATGACGTGCTTGATGCGAATTCAGTGCGCATAACGGACGGGCGACTCCTTCACAGGCCATTTAACCTTTCGACAATTCTTCTTTTTCTTCTGTTTTCGCTCTCCCTCACACTTCCGTTCGAAAATTATCGACGCCATTTTGAATGCGCTATCGTTTGCATTCGGTGTGGTCCAGTTGAGAGCCGACATTATTTTTGTTGGAGAATATTCCGGTAACAATTCCGAGTTTTTTTGGAATGAGTAATGATGAGGATTTTGTATTTGATGATGACATGAGAGAAATTCTTGTCATCAATGAAAATGGAATACTATGTCTACATTCACGAGGGACAATCTACTTTATATATTCATTTATTTATTGGATAGAGAAAACAGTAGTCGGAAAATAAAAAATAGGTTATTGCCCAAAACTTCTTCAATTTTCTAATTATTTTGTCCTAAATTGTCCAAATATCATGTAAGTTATCTCCATTCCAATGTATATGTGTCACAGTAGTCTATGTGGATGTATTTCACACATGTTTAAATATGATGTTATTACATAAGTAACATTTATGGTATCATACAATGTAACTATGTAATGTTATGTGAATGAGGAGTATTACATGAAATTGAACGATGATGGTAATATTGTAGACTCAAGGCTGGAATGGATTGACTCATAATGTGCAGAATCTCATTTTAGACTGTGATTATAGTATCTTACGTCACAAGGATGGGAAGGTGCCTTTTGCAGGCGAGAATGATGTTTCTAGTCGAGGCGTTAGCCGAGACTAGAGTTTCATTCGAGCAGTGCAAAAGAGATTCACGTCCAAGTAATATACACTATTTTTTGTCATAATAATCTAAAGAAGAATAATTGAGAAATAGAAAACATTACCTGCTTGTGCTGACGTTACTACATGCATTCTATAAACATAACCTAGTTTACAAATTCCGAATTAGGAATTCCTTGATTGCAGTTGACAAAACTTCCACCTGGAGCGCTGAAAGGTGGTTTTTGTATCAGTTTCGCAAATCCTATTTCGGAACTAGGAAACATACTCGACTGTAGAGAAAACATACGATTTTATTACAGTACAGTATGCTGTAATGAGAATCATATGGAATCATATGGAACTAGGAAACATACTCGACTGTAGAGAAAACATATGATTTCATTACAGTACAGTATGCTGTAATAAGAATCATATGTATATTTGTTCTACTGATTCATATATTTGAATCTGTGCTGTAACAAACTATAATTACCGAGAAGAATCTTAAAGTGCCGGTTGCACAAAAGCCGGTTGATTTTTAACCGTGATTAGTTCCACGAGAACGAATCAGAGAATCCGTCTTTTCAAAAACGCCTTTTCTAATTGGTTCTCGTGAAGTTAATCACGGTTGAAATTTAACCGGCTTTTGTGCAACCGGGCCAAAGAGTGGATACTCTGTATAATGATTAATCATTTCACTTATTAAGTCAACCTGAATATGTTATGGAGTTCAATTTCAAATTCCGATAGCCCTCTAATCCCTGATTTAATAATACACAAATTTATGTTCATATTTTGTATATCAAATTAATGTTGCTTTTCATGACGAAACACTATATAATAACTTTTTTATAGTTCAGACACTGTGTTACATGTAAATATTTGATAAAAAACACTCACTTTTGTTGGAGTTTTGAGGAATGCATTTCACTCCTGAAGAGGAGCTTCATCAGCCTGACACCAGGGGCGTTTGCTTTCTATGGCTTGGACAAGGTCTTCAGATACAGGTCATGGCACTCGTGTTCCTTATGGAGCGGCCATTATGTGGGGTCTTTATGACGGTACATTTGAAATATTCCAATCAGCTAATAAAACTAGTAGTTCAGAGAACAGTAGAATTCGCTACACTCACTAAAATCACTATTGACACACGCCCGCCTATTCACACACAAACACACATACAAATTGGATTCAGAGTTTGATGATATAAATGCGATAGGATCGGTGGTGGACGCTGATAAATAGAACTTCTTTATATTTTTGATCTAGGATGCACGGTTGAAGAGATGAAAAATCTGAAACTTGAAATGTGGGTCTTTGGTGAGGGGAAATGATTGGTTTACAAAAAATTCAAAATCTTCAACATGTAATGTATGGAATAAGACCGCCTTGGAGCTCTGGAAAATAAAAGATACGTACACTTTTGAGTCAGTATGCACGGCTAAAGAGATAAGAAATCTGAAACTTGAAATTTGGGTCTTTGGGTGGGGGGGAATTATCGAATTCTAAATTTATGAAGTTTTGTACTTGTGATATATGAAATGAGACTACCTTGGAGCGCTGAAGAATAAAGGTCCTCTACACTTTTGAGCTCGGAAGCACGGTTGGGAAGATAAAAATTCTGAAACTTGAATTGGGACTGAAAAAAAATCGAAATTCCAAGAATTGGGAAATTTTCAACATGTGATACATGAAATAAAACCGCTTTGGAGAGCTGAGGAGAATGAGCCTAATTTGAACCTGATCTGATAAAGTATTGAAAAGTTAGGTTGATTTTCAGGGTAAAATTTCCGTATAAAGGGCCGCCATCTTGAAACGGGAATGAATTTGAAAATTTTGAATACATACGTTCTTGCGCCTTGTTTCAAAGTACTTGTTTACCAAATTTTATCCAAATCAGACCATAACTGCGACTGTAACTGCGGTACAAACAAACAAAGAGACAAACGCCGATTGACTTGAAACATAGAATTCACTACGCTCATTCAAAAATCATGCATTATGCTTTTTTAAAACAATATTCTGGTTCAGATAATATGTAAATTCAGGTTTTCGATTTTTTTAATAATGAAATTTGAATAATTGATGGTCCACTAATTCATTTTTTATTATAAAAAATTGTTTTTATTCTTGTAACATGTTATGATTCATAAGGCATTGGGACAGAAGACAAACCTCAAAAAGAGTTTGAAGTATCCAATCTAAAAAACAACAATTCAGTTCCTAGTTGGAATCCGAATATTATTATTCTGTGAGAAGAATTTATTCTACAATTCAGAGCCAAACAATATTCATTGAACAATATAACAAAATAACACATCATGTTGTTCAATCTATAATGATAACAGCCGATAAATTTGAAAATTGTTGAACTAGAACCCTATAAAATGGCAATTTTGCAATGCATCACAGGATTGTGTCATTGTTGATTTTTATATTGGAAACTTCAAACTCTTTTTGAGGTTTGCCTTCTGTCCCAATGCCTTATGAAAAATAACAAGTTACAAGAATAAGGACAATTTTTAATAATAAAGAATGAATTAGTGAACCATTGATATTCTTGAAATTTCATTATTAAAAAATCGAGAACCTGAATTTACATATTATCTGAACCAGAATATTGGTTTTAAAAAAATAATGCATGAATTTTTATCAGCTGATTGAAATATTTCAAATGTACCGACATAAAGACCCCACATAATGGCCGCTCCATAAGGAACACGAGTGTGTTCCCTCGTCCTTTGATCCTTGACCTGTATTTATAGACCTTGGGCTTGGACAGTGTGGCCAAAATGTGTGAGAATATTACATTTGATTTGAAGTCTATTTTAAACACCATAGAAAGGACAAATCCATTTTCTTGAATGACCAAATAAACTTCAAATCAAATGCAATAATCTCACACATTTTGGTCACACAGTCCAAGCCATAGAAAGCAATGGCCCCTGGTGTCAAGTTAATAAAGCTCCTCCTCAGGAGTGGAATGCATTCCTCAATACTTCAACAAAAGTAAGTTTTTTTTTCAAATATTTACAAGTAACACAGTGTCTGAACTGCAACAAAGTTATTACAGATATAGTTTTCCGTCATGATCAATAGCAATGTCAATTTGATATACAAATATAAGCATCAATTTGTATATTTCTAAATCATGGATTAGATAGAGGGGTATTGGAATTTGAATTAAACTCCATCACATATTCAGGTTTACTGAGTGAAATGATTAATTATTTTTCGCCCCACTTGGATGTAATGAGCTGGTTTACGTGCGTCATATGGAGGCCGAAAGTGATTGTTTTCTGACCAGGCCGGTGAAATTTCTACGGCCTCAGGGCTGTAAAATAACCTTTGAGTCAGCTGATTCTGATTTGATGTGAACGTGTTTACAAAATTGTTTATGAAACGGAATCAGTTTATGCTTCTATAATTGAATAAAGTATTTTGCAATAAGATACTATCATTCTATTTGGATGAATGAAATACAAATAAGATATTATTATAAACTATTCAAATCCAATTTTCAGAGTATAATTAAATCTAACCTCATACCTCATAGTACTTCGTTTATCGCGAGATCTGGTGGATAATTTTGGAACTACTTGGGCAATATCCATGGTGCTGAACGTTTTTATAAATAGTTTATGAAACGGAATCAGTCTATGCTTCTAGAACTGAATAGAGTTCTCTGCAATAATATACTACAATGTATCATTTTATTTGGATGAATGAAATACAGATCAGATATATATTATAAACTATTTTATAGTATTTTATTATAAACTATTCGATTTTTAGAGTAGGATAGAACTTCTAACCTAAACTTCCTAAGTCGATGAAAACAAGCATTGTTGACGTTGACATTCAGATTAGCCAAATTTCAAGTGTGCTAAAACAGCTGATTAAAAACTTTTCATTATTTGTGTTTATTATTCAATAATCAGAACATTTATAATAAAATCATCTTATTGTCATTTGAAAGAATAAAATAGTATAGACTCAACCTCCCACATAATTGAACATAATCTTTTAAATTATTTAGACAAATCAGAATAAAAAATACTTGGTCAATTTCCTGCTATTCAGATTAACTTAGATTCGATAGAGCTATGACCTTCCACTTTTGCTTTCGGAAGTGCTTAATGAACAATTATTCTCATATATACTGTATATTGTTTATTTTTCTGTGTGGCGAAAAATAGCGTTCGCACCACGGGCAAAAATGTTTTTCGGCCTGCGGCATCGGACTTGAAAACCAATTTCGAGCCGGAAAAGTCTCATTTTCAGCCCTAGGTGCGAAGTATACTAATACAGAATATCCATGATTTAAGTTTTTACTCCGAAATTACAGTACGTTACAGCACAGATTCAAGACTATTTTGATATGATATATCTATTTATTTAGTCTATGATTATAGCCTTTAAAACTAAATGCAACTATATTTAGTATTCAGGCATATTCATAGATGTAACCAATAGATTATTTATCACCATCTAAAATGAGATGCTGCATATTATTAGTCAATCTATTCCAGCCTTGAGTAGTTAAACCCCGTTCAAATTAATTTCCGACTTGGGATGGACATGCGCAGTAGAGAAGGCAGACAACGGCGGCTATGTTGCCGTTGTGTATCGGCCAGCGTCCCATAATTTCCAGTGAGTATTCAAGCGCTCCTGTTATACTTAAGAAGTTTCCTCCCTGCATTAAATATGGCGGATCCAAGATGGTGGACCAGATTTTTAATGTCATTGTGAAGTAGTTTATTCAATTTGAGTAGGATCCCCAATCGCACCCACCGTCAAATTATCTTTGTGTATGAGATATTAAGCCGTTCTCGGACTTTTCACCAACTCTGTATATACAAATATCGTATTGAAGTATGTTCATAGCTTATGGATTACTGAACCAACACGCCCTGAGAATTTTATGAAAGATTTTTCAACCCATACGCCAGTAATCAGGCACGTATAGCGGACTTACTTCTCGTATATTTGGGTGAAGTCCTCTTCGATGCAGCCAAGTCCCCTGGTGTGATCTTATTAAGCACAGTGGCAGGCCCAAATTTATAGGACTAACGCCCCAAGATATGAAGAAAGTTGAGAGTTGCAAACCCTGGGGGAATTGTGTGTCCTGCAGAGTTGCTTATAACCTCTTTCTTCTTCTTCTTCTTCATCTTCTTCTTCTTCATCTTCTTCTTCTTCATCTTCTTTTTTCTTCTTCTTATTCTTCTTCTTCTTCTCTTCTTCTTCTTCTTCTTCTCTTCTTCTTCTTCTTCTTCTTCTTCTTCTTCTTCTTCTTCTTCTTCTTCTTCTTCTTCTTCTTCTTCTTCTTCATCAACTTCTTTTCTTCTTCTTCATCTTCTACTCCTTCTTCTCCACAATCTTCTGCCTCCTCCTTTTCTCCCAATCCTTCTCAAATTTCTGTCCCTGATGACTTTTTGCTAGCAAAGTACAAGATTCGAACTAAATATGCGTAGCTATATTGCAAACTTTTCTCAATGTTGGTTGATATAGTGAGGTCCACGTTATAATGGCAGTGGATAAAGATAGAAGAATAGCGATGCCGATTCTGTTCCTTAATTAATTATATTTCTACACTGTCAAAAACATAATTGGCATCGTTGTGGATCTAGAAAAGGATAGTACCACCGGCTTTGTCGAATGATAGGCAAGGATAGCAAAACCAAAGTTGATCAAATACTGTCATTATAACGTGGACCTCACTATGGAATCGAATTCAATTGGAGAGAAATTTCATTGAAAATGTTTTTTTTTTGTCATGACCGCCATGGCTCCAACATTTACTTGTTTTATGTTATTCAGGTGCCCGGTTGCACAACAGCCGGTAAAATATTTTTATCGTGATTATTTTCATGTGAATCAATCGGAGAAGCCGTTTTTAAAAAGACGGTTTGTCTGATAGGTTCTCGTGGAATAGTTCACGGTTAAAATTTAACTGGCTGTTGTACAACCGGCACATAGTCTACTATCTGATTTTCAATCGGTTAGTAGACCGATTTTCAAACCGATTACCGTCTACTATCCGATTTTCAATCCGATTTTCAAACCGGCACATAGTCTACTATCCGGTTTTTCAATCCGATTTTCAAACCGGCACATAGTCTACTATCCGATTTTCAATCCGATTTTCAAACCGGCACATAGTCTACTATCCGATTTTCAATCCGATTCTCAAACCGGCACATAGTCTACTATCCGATTTTCAATCGGATAGTTAGTTCATCCGATCTCATCGTATGAAGATAATGAGGGAGTATTCTCAGTTTTGGATAAGTTTGGGATTGTGCTAGTCAAACAAGTACTCCTGTGGTTTGGTGGGATGGCGACATGCGAGTCTACACTGTTAATCTGTCCTAGGTTGTCGCAGACGACAACATTTAGAAGCTGAGTGGTCGTTGTGTCGGGGCGGGGATGGGAGAGAGAGGGTGATACCCGTTACGGTCATGGTTTTATGCAAATGTGTGAATCAGATGATGTAGGAAGTGGAAGGTATGGGGAAATAGTGAAGGGGAGAATTTGTGAGAATGGTGTAAGATGAAGATGAGGTGGAATCGGGAGATGGAAGGGGAAAAAGGAGGAGTGGGAGGTCATGAAGGGGAAAGTGGTGATGGAGGGAGAGGTCGAGGAGAAAGATGATGAGGAGGAGGTGGAAGAGAAAGATGAGGAGAGATGATGGAGTTGAGGAAGAAAGAGAAGTGGGAAGAGAAGTAGCAAGAGGCTCAAGAGGAAAAGGAGAAGGAGGATGAGAAGGAGGGGAAGAAGAAGGAGCAGAAGGAGGAGGAGGAGGAGGAGGAAAAGAAGAAGGAAGAGAGAAACGAGAAGGAAGGAGTAGGGAGAGAATGAAGAGCGGGATGCTAATTAGGAGGGGGAGGAGAACAAGTAGAAAGAGAAAGATTAGGAGGAAGGAGAAGGAGAAGAAGAGAGAGAGAGACTAGAAGTAAGGAGTAGGAAGAGGAGAAAGAGCAGGGTGCTAAGTAGGAGAGGGAGAATGTAAAGAAGGAGGAAGAGAGCGAGTAGGAAAAGAAAGATTAGAAGGAAGAAGAAGGAGGAGGCGGTGGAGTAGGTGGTAGAGGAGGATGAGGAGTATGTGATGAAGCTAAGGAAGAATGAGAAGTAGAAGAAGGAGAAGCATGAGGCTCAGGAGGATAAGGAGAAGGAGGATTAGAAGTAATGAGGAGAAAGAGAAAGACGAGAAGGAGGAGGAAGAAGCAGGTGCCTGATTATGACGGGGAGGATGAAAAGAAGAAGGAGGAGTAGTAGAGGGGAACCAGAAATTTGAGAAGGGAAGAGAAGAAAGAGTAGAAGGAGTGGGAGGTTGATAAGGATGTGGAGGAGGAGGAGAAGGAGGAGGAGAAGGACGACGAGAAGAAAGAGGAAGATAAGGTGAGTGGAGGAGATGGAGGTTGAGAGTAGTTAAGATAACATTTTTCATCAAGGTAATATTGGATAGATCTAGAATAAATACGAGAACGAATAAATTCGTATCATAGATCATGAGAAATCGGAGGTTTTTGCATTTTGCAAATGATTGCAAGATTTTGTAAGAGGTGGACTAGATCATTTCAGATTGGAAGAGAAGGTAATGAGTAGGAGGAAAATTAGAGCATTGGAAGATTGAGGTTCGAAGTGAATGGAAGAGGTAGAATAGAGGTGATGATGATAGAGTGGTACAATAAGGATGAAGAGTGAGTGGATAGGAAATGTGTATGGGATGGAGGGAGAGAGACGTAGTTGCGAATAATAGTACAGTAGAACTATAATAGTTAATATGTATTATATTATTATCACTATGCATATTATCATAATTGTATTATTTTTGTGTCACTATGTGCAAAGTGTGAGTGTAAGCCTCCTTCACTTTTTCCCACCCACTTCATCATCATAATTTATTGTCTGCCCTCTCCATCCATGTTCTCCCCCTTCTCCAATCTTCTTCTTCTTCTTCTTCTTCTTCTTCTTCTTCTTCTTCTTCTTCTTCTTCTTCTTCTTCTTCTTCTTCTTCTTCTTCTTCTTCTTCTTCTTCTTCTTCTTCTTTTCTTCTTCTTCTTTTCTTCTTCTTCTCTTCTTCTTCTTCTTCTTCTTCTTCTTCTTTTCTTCTTCTTCTTCTTCTTCTTCTTCTTCTTCTTCTTCTCTTCTTCTTCTTCTTCTTCTTCTTCTTCTTCTTCTTCTTCTTTTCTTCTTCTTCTTCTTCTTCTTCTTCTTCTTCTTCTTCTTCTTCTCCTCTTCTTCTTCATCTCCTACTCACCCTTCTTGGGGAGGATATTTTCAATATTCTTTCCGAAGAAAGTCCAAAG
This sequence comes from Nilaparvata lugens, assembly GCF_014356525.2. Taxonomy (NCBI): domain Eukaryota; kingdom Metazoa; phylum Arthropoda; class Insecta; order Hemiptera; family Delphacidae; genus Nilaparvata; species Nilaparvata lugens. Next base: position 24,698,508 of record NC_052516.1, read on the forward strand.
CTCATACACTGCTTTCATACACTGCTATCACACACTGCTTCATCACTTGATTTTCGGTCCAGGAATAATGTGTTGAAAATTTTGAATTTTGAAGGTTGATGTTATAATCTAAATGAATCACAGAATGTATCACAATAAATTAAAAACTTTAGAAATATTGCACTTATTTGGAAAATTTGAATACAAAATCAAAAACCTATTGCATAAATAGGTTTAGTCAATAAACCTATATAAACATAAAACCTATAGGTTTAGGCAATAAAAAATATCAACATAAAACCTATAGGTTTAGGCAATAAACCTATATAAACATGAAACCTATAGCTTTAGGCAATGAATCTATTACCCAATATGGGCAATTGCCCACAGGTTTAGGTTTAGGTTTAGGTAAGGTTTAGGTTTCTCACTATTGCCTAAATTCAATCCTTATATCATCAATTCTTCCTTTCTTCCTCAACCACATTTTCTTCTACTTCCTATTCTAATCTCCTACACTTCTCAGTCACCATAAATATCATCCTCCATCCTTTATGCTTTTGCAAATTCATCAGGCTATGATGTAAATAGTGAGAGCGTTGACTCTGTGCCTAGGAGGAGTGGGCTATCATTTGCATAATATGTGTTAACCGCGTTACGGTGTGGGTCTGTCATCATTCTGGAACCTCCACAAGTTGTCTACCGTCCTGCTTCCACTAGGGATAGGCCTACAACCGCACACATTTCCTCTCCTATCACACTCTTTCACTCTCTCTCACTGACTCTACATCTCATACACTCTCACACAGTCTTCCTCTCCTACATTCTCTCTCACTTAATCAATTCCTTGTCATCATATCTCTCTCTTTCGCTCACCCTCTATCTTCAACTCTTAACCTTTCTCTTTCTTTGAGTTTGATTGATTGATTGATTAGGTACTTTATTTATGTAGATTGCAATATATACTGGCTCTCTCGTTTTCTCACCCTTTATCTTTTTCTGTTAACCTTTCTATTTCTTTGAGTTTGATTGATTGATTGATTGAGTACTTTATTCATGTAGATTGCAATATTTATACTGGCATATACACTTATATACAATAGCTTACAAAAACAGCAAAATTATAGATGAATTTACAAAATATGAATAAAGAAAATAATTTTTGAGCTGTATATGATATGAAAAAATGCAATTTGTAATAACTGTAGATGAAATAGATAATATTGTTATGCATCTACATAAACTGGCGGAGCTTTGGACATATCAATGTCCATTCTTCGAATATTTTTTCCGAAGAATGTACATTGATATGTCCAAAGCTCCGCCAATTTATGTAGATGCATAACAATATTATCTATTTTATCTATAGTTATTACAAATTGCTTTTTCTCATAAAATATACAGCTCAATAATTATTTTCTTTATTTATATTTTGTAAATTCCTCTATAATTTTGCTATATCGTAAGCTATTGTATAGGAGTGTATAAGCCAGTATATATATTGTAATCTACATAAAGAAAGTACTCATCAATCAATCAATCTTTCTCTCTTTTTCTCAACCTTTCTCTTTCCTCCTCGCCTTGTCTCTCTTCCACCGACCAGACAATATTATGTTATTGAGTTTTCATAATCAAATTACAAACTTTTTCGTACAGACACTTCTTGGACATGACACAGAATATTATTTATTATAATAATTAAGAATATAAATCTAAGTACATTTTGAAATAATTTCGCCACGACATGTTTCGGCTACTAATGCCACCATTATCAAGACAATTGGATGGCGAATCAACCTGATATTATTGATTTATTATTATGATTGAACTATTATGAATCTTTGATACTCAAAGAACTGTTTCGTGAGTTCCCTTATGGAACAATTCTTAACAATTTAATAGAATGATATCCAACAGAAACATTCTGCATTCTATTTCAAGTCAATAGGAAACAAGTCAATATTTAAGTCCACTGTGTACAGTTAATATAGTATGGATTCAACTGAAACGTGTACAGTTAATATAGTATGGATTCAACTGAAACGTGTACAGTTAATATAGTATGGATTCAACTGAAACATAGCATTCTGCTCAGGTGTATATTGTAGACAATAGTCAAAGTCAATATTCTAGTCAACCGTGTATTGTGCCATACAAAATATTTGTAATATACAGAGATATTTCAAAGTGTAATCCAATATAATACTACCAACCTTCATATTTCAACACAACAGTTAATAGAACACAACAGATTTCACTTAACATACATCAATCAAACATCAACCAACAGGGAAGTCTGCTAATCTGTGAGGACACAATAAAATAGGGAATTCCCTGAGTGATTTCTTCAATTCCTTCAAACCCTCGTTCTTTCTTATGTGAGATGAAATTGAATTTAATATTTTCATTCCCATATAAAACGGGCCAATCTCTGGCAAACTCCAGTAAACAAGTCTATGAGGTGGGTAAACAAAACCCATAAATCTTGTACAGATCATAAATACAGAGTATTTTGATATGTTATGAGATATTTTGAGAATTCATATTCATAATCATAGATAATTTGTAATGTTATGAGAAATCAATGAATAACATGATATACTTCAATTATAAGAAAGAATTGTATGAGAAAATAAGACACTCACCTTGAGCAGGCGCGTAGATGTTCATGTAGAGACAATCCTCACTCTGGTTCTGCAGATGTGGGAGGAGCCTGCGCAGATACTCCAGCCTACCACGTGGCATCCTTTCCAACGCCAGCGTCTCATTGGCTATGTCGGGCAGCCGCTGTGGACAGACAGGGCTCATCTTGTCCGCTAATCGCACGCCGTTCCAAGGCAGAGGAGTGCGGGTGGGGGAGAACCGGTTTCCGCCGGTGGGCGGGGTCGCATAGGGCACGCCCAGAAACACCTCGATTGGTCGCAGGTGACGCCCACTGCCCATTGGCTTGATGATGCCCTGCAATTGGCCGAAACGCGTCTGCACTATTCGCGTCAGAGTGCTGCTGCTAGAGTCAGTTGTTGTGATTGTCACAACTAGTATAATCAGGAACAATTGCCAGCCTTCCATCGCTGATAGATTCCTCAAGAAAATGATCTACAAATACATTTCTCAAAGATCTCTCCCTCAAAAAAATGATCTCTAGAAAAATAATTCACAAATCTTTGTTTGCCAACCTTCCATATCTCATCACCAATCGATTCGTTTGGAAAGTGGTCTATACTCTTCACAGATCTCTGTCGTATCAAGTGTTTTCTTAATCATCATTTTAATTTTTCATAACTCTGGTGAGTCTATTATAATATTGATGTTTTGAGACCGTTCTGATAAATCTCCACAATATCAATCGATAAAACACAGAATAGATGTATTGTGATAGTTCTGACACATCTCTTCAACAATTATCAATAAAACACTTCAGTCTTATCATTATGTCTGTCAATAGTTGGTTTTTGGCACAAATTTGAATGGATTATCATAGCTCTCATTCCATTTTGAATTCGAATTCAATATATTTGAACTAGATGTTAGTGACATATCGAAGAATTACTCATAATTTATTACTCTGTATGTAGTTTTGTAATACCTCCACGAACGAGATTATATAATAAACAATCCAATAGATATTTCACTTAGATACCACTATGTCGATGATCCAAGTGGGAACTATTTTTCGTGTTCATTATTGTTCCTTTCAACAACTGATCAATCAATAGTTATCAAACATCTTCAACAACTGGGATAATAGTTCATTGATACAGAGATGATGGAGTTGGTGTTATGTTCTGTATTATCAATCGATACTCCTCTCTTAAAACTGGAAAGATCTCTCAAATTTCTTGACCTCATTGCTTGTAGGGAAGCCTATTGAAACTGTTATCATTATGTTAATAACCTATAAATGAAATTGATTCATCATGATAAACTGACCCAGTTTCCAAGTTCTTTCATTACGGAGGGCCTTATTATTTCTCTCTAGTTCTTTATTCGAATTATTTTCTCAAAGCCAATAATTTGGGACTTTGTTGCTCTGAGTATCTCATCTCAATATCTCTCCATTTTATGTCATATATTACACTCATATTTTAAGGAGAAGTTGAAGAATGCACTTCACTGTGTCAATATTGATAAGATCATTGTTGGGTTTTTTGAATACAAACTTCATTGATCATGTTAAAGACTGTTAGTGCCATCAAATCACTCCCAATTATTTGTGGAGACAAACTGGATAATTTTTCCAAATACCAATAGTTCATGTTTTGGGTAGATTATCATTGAGAGCCCATCATGTTTCAAATCTCTCTTGTCATCAAAAATAACTCTCAATTTAGAAATGTCATCACTGAAACTTTTGTCATCATATCGTTCTCAATTTGGGGAAAGTGTCTCCATGAGCATCCCTTCACGAATCTACAGATGTCCACTTATCTGGAGAAACAGCACAACATTTCTCATGTCTGACAAACCCGGGCTGTTAATCTTCTTTTATTGCCACATATGTCCATATTTTCTGCAGTGCAGTATCAGAACCACAATGGGAGAGAGTCCTCGAAATTATTCTGCGCACATACCCGGCCTAGTTTCGCCGGCAAATCCATTAGCGATTCTTTCCAACTCGGATCCTAAAACTTACAGGCATCTTAGAACTTGGGGCCGTCTCACTTCCATAAAGAAGGAGAGGGAGCCGTAAAACTACTAGTGGGAAATATAATAACAATAAAAACAGGCAGTATCATTCATGTGTGTGGTATCGTATTTTTTAAAATTCATTACCTTGTATGAGCTCGCTCCAGACACGGTGCATCTTCCCTTTCTCTTTTGAACTCTTTCCTTCTTCTCAGACATTCGTACAAGGAACTACTCATTTTGCCGCTGGTTGTTCTCTTTTCTCGCATTATTCATGGGGACTCCTGCCCAGACTTCTCTGAAACTTCCTGTTCTCTTCTCAGTTCACTTTCTTCATTCGATCACAACTCTTTTCCTATTTCTATCTTATTTCTCCAGTTAACCTATGTTATATCGTTCTCCTCTTTCATTCTCATCTCCTTGATGAACTCTTGATGGATTCTCTGGGCTCGTCGTATCAATTCTCAAAAATTTGAATGTAAAGTTAAATGCATCCACTTTCTATCTGATTTGTGTTGCTTCCAATTGCTATCCTGTTGCCAATCTATTTTTTAATCTTTTATCACTTCATGTTTCTTTCAACACTTTATATATATCCTAGTCTTGTCCTATTCTTGTTCAGATTCAGATTTCTATTATGATTTAGTAATTGTCATGTAGAGGAAATAAGGGACCTGTAGAGTTGGGGATAACTTTCGAATGACACGTAGTTCCCAAGTTGAAGTGATGGAGATGCAATGTTTCCTCATGAATCTGAAACAAAGAAAACAGTTACATTGATTAGGATTTTCCTGGATGAGTTCAATGAATTGATGAATTCGCAATTGATTGGTATCATTATCATAATGATCATTTGTCTTCATTCTTCCATCCATTTATACAGTGAGAGTCGTATTACGAGAAATCTTGTGCGAACATAACGGTCAGGTCGATATGTAGCTTCAAGTGTAGAGTCGCGATCGCGAACGATCACCTCCACGACGAAAGGCTGGGGTTAGACCAACAATCGAATGCTTGTTCTGGACGAAGATCTATCAAAATCTGGATAAAGCCAGTTCAAAGCCTCTGAAGCCATGACAAGTGACATTGGATCCATACAGTTTTGGAGACATAATTTATCAAGCTTCTCATAAACATGTCGAGCTGTTTCTAAGTTTTCTTTGCTACATAATTCGTGTTTTAGCCCTATTCTCGTTTGGTCTAGCCCTAGCTAATACACAATTACAGGGCACCGTGCTTTGCTCGTTATTTATTTATTGATGAACAGAACACAGTTCTTCAGAATGATTGGAGAAGGACTTCAGTGTATAAATACATTATACATGGTTCAAAAAGTAGGTTATGTTCCATACACTTGAATTCAGGTCCAATTTTCAGTCCAAATATTTTAAAACAGTGAAGTTTCAATTTAGATTGTCTACAAACCAAATTGAATAACAAAATAACACTCACTAATTACTTAAAACTGTGAAATAATCATCAACTTTGAATATTATGATATACCATGTCATGGTTGATCAGATTATTTTGATCGAGTCTATTGAAATTTCTAGATTTCTCGCGAGATACAGTAAGATGATTGATTACACAGCTGACCTCCCACACAGGCACACGCATCTTCTGTTAGCGACAGACGACGAAATTATCGTCTGTTTTCCCAAGGATGAATAATTATTATCCTTTCCATGTCCTTCAGTTTCCCAGGGATGAGATCTAGTGCAATCGAATTTTTAATCATAAAACCTACTATGAAAATAATTTTGTGAAAATCTTAGAGCCGTTTTCGAGATTTGTGATACCTACATCCGGATAACCAGATAACCAAATAACCAGATAACCATATAACCATATACAGAAATTGCTCGCTTAATATAATAGGATTAATATATTGTGAAGGATAAATATAAAATTGAGCAGTAGAGTCACGTCTCGATACCCGTTCACGAAGGTGGATTCAAATGTTTCTATCATTACAGCTGATTAGTGGTATCGATCAAAAACGAAATCTACACCGCGACTCACTTGTTCTGTTTGCATATTAGAGCTCGGTTGCACAAAAGCTTGTTAGATTTCAACCTTTATTAAATGCCACAAGAGGCACAGATTGTCATCTGTTCCAGAAGGTCATCCCTGATTCGATCCATCTGATCATGATTGAAATGAATCAAATGAATGATGAAAATTCAACAGGAATTCTCATTAACACTTAACATTTCTCAATTTGAACACCAAATCACAATCATCATGTTTCTTAACAATTAATTAATCAATCAATCTCTTATTCGATAATAGAACGTAATAATGATACTCTTCAATGTTGGTTCCCATTATGAACTGCTTGTTTATAATCACGAAGAATAATGCTATTATTAAAATCGGTCACTTCAACTCATAATATTCATCTGATGTATCAAAATAATTTTCAATGAGCTAATATTTATCTACACATAATATTAGTAGTTTTGTGAACAGTATAGACCTCACGCAGTTTTCTCAAGTATCTTATGTAACCTGTTCTAGTTGATTCAGTTGAATCATAATTCACAGTTGAATCATAATAATTTACTCTTGAAAACTGTTATTTGTTTTCTCCAAAATCATAAACTCACTCATGTTAATGAACTCAGTTCACGTTTGAATTTATTTCATTTTTCATTTCATTTATTTACAATGCAAATGACACTAATGTAATAACATTGAAAGATAAAATAATAAGGTAGTCCCTGTGCTATTTTTCTTCCAAATTATTTATAGGTGACAAAGTCCCAGATAAGGTTAGAATTTCACGTGTACATTTTATGATATGAATTTGTATCCCATATGATAATTTATCCAGTTCCATGATAAACTTTCCATCTGATAAAAATATTTCTCAACTATTTTAGAATTAATTTTTTTCAATCAGGAATATTATAATTTCTTCAGCATTATTAGTTCATTCAATCATTTTTATCGTATTTTCAATCACCATCAAATAACGTTTTCAAATGTGAGAATATTGATAATGAGGGGCACGCTCATAAAATATTGAAATCCTCCTTATAGAAATAGACACAGATGTGTAATGCATGCAATGAGTAATCGACTTCTCAGCTGATTGATATGATTGAGTAGTAGATGATCTCAAAGTATATGGATATATTATAGTGATATCAGAGTATGGAGGAATTCCTTTTCTTCTCATATTATTCTTCAAATGCAAAATTCAAAAAACCTTGTGTATACATCAACGTACAGTAGAAAAATGAATATACCTGCCAAATCTCATCGAATTCTATCAACGCGTTTAGTCGTAATCGCGTTACATAAGGACAGACAAAAGAAAATACGAGTTAAAACATAGACATCACTACGTTCGATCAATAAACATGATAATGAGAATTATACTATTATCATGATATTCTATGATGAATGATTATTATATCCACAGCGCAACCTTCAATCAAAGTCCAGCCAAAACCAATACTCAGATTAGAGTTAAATCAGAATCACGCGCGCTGCCACAATCCATTTGCCAGCCGAAAATCGGTGACTGGACCACGTGACTGGCAAATAGCCGCCATTTTGGGCCTCTCGGCGTGTGCAAATAGAAAAGCGACGACAGGGTGGCATACAAATGTCCTGATTTGTAGGAGAGCTAGTCGTAGTTTCTGAGCGGATCCGTTGCCGGTCGGGTTTTGCGAGAAAAATTTTTCCGGTAAGGAACAACATTTCCTGGAGGACTTTTAGGTTCAGGTGGGGTGGGGGATGGGGTTGAGACTCACCCACCCCCCTATCCGGTCCAAAAAAGTCAGAAAGGTAAGCGATAAAAAAGATTTAAGAGGCGTTACGGTGGGGGCACGCTTTGAAATACGAATTTGAAGAGTTCCCTCACGTTTTTTTCTCTCACTCTCTCCTCTTCCTCCCCCCCCCTCATGACTCACAACCACTGTCTTTGAACAAGAAAATTTAGTATTTAAATATCATCTTCCTTTCGCTTTTCCGATGGAAAAGCCCCGCCGGAGTTTTCCCAGCCGTGCATAAAGTACGACTCCCGGAAAATGTGTCAGAAAAACTTCCCCTCGAGGTTATTATTCTTGGAATTAATGGGTGACTTCAACCCCTTTCCCCCATCTTTTTTGAAAATCTGAAGTGCAGATCTGAAGAGTCGCTTGAAACGTGGTCCGATAGGAATGAACAAGATTAGCGGCGTCTTGAGATGGACGAGATCGGAATTCGGAATTAGAATTAGAATTCAGAAATTAGACAGCCGTTTTACATTGAGATTTGCTATCAGGGTTTTACATTGAGAATATTTAAGTATGAATAATGTCGTATGTTCATTTTTCGTTAATAATGTGAAGAGTTCATATTCTTCTGTCAAATTGAACAGTGTAATTGAAATTTAGATGTTCTTCAAGAATGATCGATGTCTATTTATTATATTATCTAAGCAATTGATAGGCTACTCCAATAAAGTGAATAATACCAGAGAAAACTCCTATAATCGTAATTCTGTGATAATACCCAGAATACTTTAAAATATTCACTTTTCTTTGTAGGTTATTAGAACAATAATTGGAGGTTATTTTTTTCATTTATTTATATTTTCACAAAGAAGCACTGATTGGGAGAGAAAAACTAAGGATACTCCTTGTACTTTTTTTCTCCCAAATTTGGATAACATTTTAAACGTCCAAAATAGTGTGATGATCTCACTTTACTGAAATTCAGTCCATTTCCACTTAAAAACAACGAAAACTAAGATTTTTAAATTGAATTTAAATCAAAACAGAATAACAAACAAAAATATCACACTCAAATCAGAAAATTTAGAGCCAGAAAAAACACAACTCACTATTTAGAGCACAATAATTATCAAGTAGCCTACCGTTTTATTTTTATCACAAAATAACTAGTTTTAACTCTTCATAAGCCATATTCAACTGTGAATTATATATCATCTTCATATTATTACAATACACTCCCTTCAGCTACTCAATTCTGTAATTCAAATAATAAGTCAATTTGGACTTTCTCTCAATCATGGTCCATTAAGGATGTTCGATACACTTTTTTATTATTTAAATTGTACAATATTTCTCAATATAATTGTTAAGATCATTACAAGAGTGAGAAAAAGTGGCAAATCAAATTTTTAAGTGGTCTTATAAGCGAGTTATGGGTTGTTGAAGTGCTAACTTTCCAGATTCCGTTCTCTTTCCAGATCATAAACGGTTTCGACCATATCATAAGAACTTCTTTATTCTTAAAAATTTTAAAAATGTATCTTTCCAAACTGAAACATTTCATTTCCCATATCAATCATGGATAAAAAAGTAAAAGTTTTTTTTTTTTTTTATAAACAATTTCATATTTTGCCATTAAGATATTTATTTATATGTCTTTAGAGTTCTAAGAATATTTTTCATTAGAGGAGGAAATGTTCAAAGTAATGCTAGAGTTACTCTAGTCGTTGAGATTTCAAAATAAGGTCATTCTGTTGAAGGCTAATGTTGAAGCTTTCGTAGGTTTTTACTTTTGTGCTTTGAAGTTTTATAATTATTTACCTTTCCATGTGTCCTCTAGTTTAAAATTTAAGAATTTTCCTCAAGGAATAGAAATCTGGTTGTTTTCACTAGAAGATGTTGAGGTTCTGTTTAGATAGTATGTACTTTTTATTGTATTTTGATATTATCATATTGCAGGGAATGAACATTTATGAAGGGACAGTTTATCTCTTAGTACTCTTCAACATATT